>NW_017673372.1:19239-71590 GCF_001879085.1 Nicotiana attenuata
TATATATATTATCTTTATATATATCTTTCTTAAAAACAAACTAATCATCACAAAAAATAATTACACTTTTAGTTTAACTTAACTAATTATAAGTTTATTTTTCAGATTATCATCATATTAGGCTTGATACGAAAAATTACATGTTATAATAGGTCAAATAGCAAAAGAATCTATACTATGTTGGTGACCATACTTAAACTTTAAATCACAATATCAGAACCACTTAACGGAACAGCGGCCAATAAAGTAGATTCACATGAGCTATTTTAGCTTTAAAAAGACGAGAAGATCTAAAGGGGGAGGAAATAGATTATTCGAGCCCGTTTGGCCATACAAATTTTTTCAACTTTTTTTTTTGGAATCTGACCATAAATTTTTCAATTTTCACTTGAAGATGAATTTCGAAAATTTTCGAAAATTTTAAAAACTCCCAAAAGCTGTTTTTCAAAATTTTCACTTCATATCACTCACAAAAATTCAAAAACAACCCAAAATTGTATTCATGTCCAAACATAACTCTAATTTTCAAATATCATTTTCACTTGAAGAAAAAATTTACTTTTTTTCGGAATATAACAATTTTTATGTCCAAACGCCCACGAAATATTTGGAAAAATAATAGTAAGTTAAAGCATGCTCCATGTTGGGTTGTGATATTTGAAACTTAAGATTTGACAACGATATGCCTAAACAATTGCATATAGAGCAGAGAACATGTTAAAACTCGATCCATATATATGGGACAGGTCAGGTACTGGGTAAACGAGTAGATTGAGTTTTAAAATAGTTAAGGTTTTAATGTAAGTATTTTAATAACTTTCTTCTTAAATTAAGTTTTTCCAAGTCGCTAAATCTCACCGGAAAGTACATAATTCGGTAAAAAAAAAAAACATTTAAATGCATTGAGTAAAATTGAGTGATTTTTTAAAGATAAAAGAAAATTATATGATTTTGATGAGCAATTTTCCAAAGTTAAGTAACTATCTGAGCCATTTTTCAACTCTAAAACACATGAAGTTGGCAATTATCAAACCGAATACCAATACTCAATACTCCATATTTGCAGAAATAATAGTTTTTAATAAACGCTAGTATAATTATTTACGTGTAAACTTAAAGATATTTAGATATCTAGTTCCGAAGATTGTATAAAAACTGAATAATTCATTTGAGTTCGAAAGTCGACATTGGTAAAATTAAACTAGCATATTCTTTTTTCAAGAAGAAGTAGAGCACTAAAAGCACGAGAAATGAGATCTTAAGTGCGTGAATTTAACTATCTGAATTGGAGGTGGCACGAATAATATGTAAATGAATTTAAGCACTTAACACAATAAATTAATATAGACTTTTATAAACTCAGAAAATAAAGACAAGTGATTTAAAAAAGAAAAAATCAAAACAGTTACGTTTTCAATTTGGTCGACTTGGATTGTCTTCTTCCAAGTTATTATTACGCTACTGTCACTTCAGATCGCTTTCAGTTTGTTAAATGATATAAGGGTAGTACTGTAATTTCACCTCTTAAAGTTAGTTATTGGCGTTCATCAGTTAGTTAAGTTGTTAGATTAGTAGTTAAGAGATTAGTTAATCATTTGTATATATAAACGAGTGTATACACACAAAACTCAGTTTTTTGAGTAATGAAAGTACTCTTTCTTCCTCTCTATCATCTCTCTCTGTATCTCTCTACTCTATCTCTTTCTTCCTCTCAATTTACAACATGGTATCAGAGCTTATGCTCGTAAGTTTGAAGCTCGTGATCTGAAATTCTTCTTCGGCATTCTTTCTCTAAAATTCTTGTTCTGTATGTTACAATCGAGTGAAAATTCTTGTTCTGAAAATTCTGCATGTACAAATTGGGTGTTGAATTCTTGATAAAGAATCAAAGAAATCGAAAATGGCGATAAACGAAGGAATACCATATCTAAATTCTGGGCTAAATACTGGAAATCAAGTGAATCCAGCAACTGGGGTCAGTTACAATCATCCCTTTTTCTTTCCCCTGCTGATGTTAGTGGAATTCAAATCATTTCATTTCAATTAACAGGTACTGAAAACTATTCTATTTGAAATAGATCTATGAGAGTTGCTTTATTAGGTAGGAATAAACTTGGCATGGTTGATGGTACATGCAGTAAGGATAAGTTCCCAGATTCGATGGAAAATCATTGGGAACGAGTAAATGGCATTGTTCTAGCTTGGTTGATGAATTCTGTGGCAAAAGGTCTTCTTGGAGGTATTATGTATGCCTCCAGTGCTCAAACTGTTTGGGAAGACTTAGCTGAAAGATTCAATAAAGTTGATGGTTCAAGAACTTTCAATTTACATAAAGAAATAGCCAGCTTAACTCAAGGGTCTGCATCTGTCTCGGTATATTTCTCAAAACTTAAAGATCTTTGGGAAGAATTTGAGGCTTTGGTTCCTGCACCTGGGTATGACTGTCCTAAATCAAGGGATTTTGTTAACTATCTACAGAAGTTAAGGCTATATCAGTTCCTACTGGGGCTAAATGAGTCCTATTCACAAGCTCAGAGTCAAATACTTATGAAGACTCCTTTACCTACTATGAATCAAGCCTATGCCTTAATAGTTGATGAGAGTCAAAAATCTGTAGCAGCTAATTCTGGGATTCTTGGAGCCAATCTTGTAAGAAATTTTGAAGTTGCAATGTATACTAGACATGGTGCAGGTGGTCAAGGCCAAAGGTTCAAGAAAAACTTCAATGTTCAATGTGATTATTGCAAGATGAAAGGCAATATGAAAGAAAACTGTTATAAACTTGTTGGATATCCTCCAGAGCCCAGACAAAAGAAGAGAGGAGGATATAATGCAACTCATAATGTCAACATTCTGAATGAGAATGTTGATAATCAAAATCAGAATTCTGATGTACCTACTGGTGCATATGGCAAAAATGCTAATGTATAAATCAGTCTACCTGTGGAAGTCAGATGTCTTATGGTCAAGGACTGGAAGCAGTTGCAAATCAGCTGGGAAATTACACATTCACAAAAGATCAATATGATCAGATTGTGCATCTGTTGAATAAAGGAGTAATCTCAACAGGCACTAACAATGAAGATTCAACAGGTACAGATACTGATACAACATTGTTGGTTTCAAACGGCTCTCAAGAATGGATCATAGACACTGGTGCAACAAATCACATGGTGTCTGATACTTATCTTCTAAATAAGTCAACTATAGTTCAGACAGCCAACCCTAAGACAGTTTTGTTGCCTAATGGAGATGTGTTACTGGTTACACATACAGTGGCAAGTTCAATTTCTGATAAGAGCACTATATCTAATATCTTTCATGTGCCTCAATTTAAATATAATCTTCTTTCAGTTTCAAAAAAGACAAAAGAACTACAGTGTGCTGCAATATTTTTTTTTTCTGATTTTTGTGTTTTTCAGGATCTCTTCACTAGAAAGGTGAGGGGGATTGGTAAAGAAGTAAGAGGAGTATACATACTACTAGCTAGACTGGCAAGGAATAGGCAAAGGGCTGAGTATGCTGCAAAGGGATTAACAGCTGGTGAAGCAGATCAGATCAATGTGGAGTTATGGCATCAAAGATTTGGACATGTGTCTGTTATAGTAATGAAGAAAATGCTGCCTATTAGTGTACAAAATATCAGAGATAAAATAGATAAATGCATAATCTGTCCCTGTGCTAAGCAAACTAGATTGCAATTTCCCTCTAGTGATATCAGAAGCATGTACTGTTTTGATTTGATTCATGTAGACCTATGGGGTCCATACATAATAACTACATTTGATGGTAATAAGTACTTTCTTACAGTTGTAGATGACTACAGTAGAATGACATAGGTGTTTCTTCTTAAACAAAAATCAGATGTATATCAATGCCTACAACATTTCTTCAGTTTTGTCAAGACTCAATTTAATAAGGTCATCAAGGTTATTAGAATAGATAATGGCACAGAGTTTGTAAATTCCTTGTGTGAGCAATTATTCAAAAATCTTAGGATGGTTTATCAAAGAACTTGTGCTTACACTCCTCAACAGAATGGAGTAGCAGAAAGAAAGCACAGACACATTCTAGAAATAACAAGAGCTATAAGACTGCAAGCCAATATTCCCATAAGGTTCTGGGGTCACTGCATTCTGGCTGCAGTATACATTCTTAACAGGTTACCTAGATCAGTAATTAAAAACATATCTCCTTATGAAAGGCTGCATAACAGGAAACCTTCTCTAAATCACTTAAGAGTGACAGGCTGTCTATGTTTTGCTAAAGCAGTTCAGGAACAGGACAAGCTAATGTCTAGATCAAGGGTATATGTATATATGGGATATTCAGAAGTTCATAAAGGCTATGTTCTATATGATCTACAAAATAGATCATTCTTCATCAACATAGATGTAATATTCAAGGAAAATGTCTGTCCATTTAAAAGAACAAATTCTTCTTCAATACCTATATTTATAGACACTACAACAAATGTAGGGTCATACATAGACAATTCAGAAATCTTTTTTTGAACAAAGGGTTGATACACAAGCTGATGCAGGTCACAATGGTGATAATTCAGGGAATTCATCTACAACTAATGACATTACAGAAGAGAACTACAATTCTTAGTCAATACATGACTTCCAAAATCACAATACAACTGAGGGGGAGGCACAGACATATCAGAACAACCATAGCACAACCGAGGGGGAGTTACAAGCACAACAGGACTATAGGCTGCAAATGGGTATATAAAATCAAATACAAGGCATCCGGAGAGATAGAGAGATTTAAGCTAGATTGGTTGCAAAAGGTTATATCTAACAAGAAGGAATTGACTACCAAGAAACACTCTCACCAGTTGTAAAAATGGTGACTGTTAGAATAATATTAGCTCTGGCAGCAGCTAAGCAATGGCATATACATCAAATGAATGTATACAATGCCTTCTTACAAGGTGGTCTATTTGATGAAATCTACATGGATTTACCACAAGGATTTAGGAGCCAGGGGGAGAAGAGAGTATGCAGACTCACTAAATCCTTATATAGATTAAAACAAGCTCCTAGGTAATGGAACTTGAAACTATCTGAAGCTCTTTTGAACAACTTACAGTTTAAACAAAGTCAGTTTGATCATTCCTTATACATAAGGAAAACAGAAGAAGGTATGGTGTTAGTACTGATCTATGTTGATGATATGCTAGTTACTGGAAGCAGTTTAAAGCTGATTTAGGACACAAAACCTCTCTACAGAACATCTTCAAAATGAAAGACTTGGGAGAGTTAAGGTAGTTTCTGGGATTAGAATTTGCTAGGTCCAACAAAGGTATTGTTATGCATCGGAGGAAATACACATTAGGACTCATAGCAGAAGTTGGATTAACTGCAGCAAAACCCTCAACTACACCAATTGATATCAATACTAAACTTACAACAAAACAGTATGATGAGCACATCTCAAAGGATGAAAGATCAGTTGAAGATCCTGCTGTAGATCAGACAGCCTATCAAAGGTTAATAGGTAAACTTTTGTACCTAACTGTCACTAGACCATATATAACTTATGGAGTTCAAACTCTAAGTCAATTTCTTCAACAACCAAAGAAATCTCATATGGAAGCTGCCTTAAGAATTGTGAAGCATGTGAAAAACAATCCTGGACAAGGTATACTGTTATCAAGTCAATATAATACAACCATCACAACATACTGTGATGCAGATTGGGCAGCTTGTGCTCTGATGCGGCTGCTCAAACTATGTGTTCCATGCATTCCGAAGTGACTGAGGTACAAACTCTCTCAAAACATCTCTGAATATTGAACCCATGTAAGTGAAGCTGCATCGGCCGGCTACCCAAATCATATGCCCGCCACCACTGGTAAGCCGCTCTCTTAAGTTGGAACGTAGTAATAGCAACCCCAGTCGTCTCAACAATACCCATAGTACGGAGGATGCGACAGCACTGCTTAATAAACTCCTGCGCTCTCTGAAGCCCAACCACTGAATGTAGGAGGATCATAGTCCTTGAACCTTGCAAATTTAAATTGCCCTTCCTCAAATACTGCTGCCCTGACTATGAGCTGAACTGGGACAACAAGTTGTGTCGCCCTGACACCTGGAACCTGACCAACGTGAACTCGCTGCTCTGGAATATGGTTTAGCTGTGACACGTACTCCTCGTCGGCCTCTGCCTCTAGCGATATTTGCTCCAGGAGCAGCGTCATCGATAACAGCAGCTCGTGTCCTCACCGTCAGTAAGAGAATGGAAGGATAAAAGTTCAAACTCCGAGATCAATAAGCTCGCACGATAGAAATGAAGGAAGTGAGATTGTCCTAATAGTTCCGTAGCCTCTCGAAGATAAGTACAGGCGTCTCTGTACCGATCCGTAAGACTCTACTAAACTCGCTTATGACTCGTAGCACCTATGAACCTAGAGCTCTGATACCAACTTGTCACGACCACACTTTTCCTCCGTTTAGGTATCGTGATGGCACCTAGGCTTAGGGACTAGGTAAGCCTAACTCATACCGAAATACCACAATAATAAATGAAATTTAACAGTCTTGAAGCAGAAATCTCTACAAATTTAAAATTTCCAAAACCCGATAGTACAAGTCATAAGCTCTACAGGGTTTCGCTACAACTTCTAAACACAACCGTATGAAAATAAGTACAACAGTGTGAATATAAAATAGGAAGGTGACTCCGAAGCCTGCGAACGTAGTAGCAGGGCTACCTTGAGCCTCCTCGGCAAGAATCTGCATAGCTACTATCGAACAATACCTGGTTCTGCACAAAAAAAAGTGCAGAAGTGTAGTATGAGCACACCACAGCGGTGCCCAGTAAGTATTAAGACTAACCTCGGTGGAGTAGTGACGAGGAACAGTCAATACACTCACTGGTCTAATAAGCAGAACAAGTATAGGTATAGAAACAACCGAACATGATATCTATATAAAGACTAAGCGATACTGCTAACAATAGAGTAACTACAATAAGGAAAGAAAACAGCAAGTAATAGCGAAACACCATAATAAAGCACATAAAAGTGAACGGAAATACAACCCAAATTCGAAATCACAATTACAGTAAGGACAAGTCATAACTCAGCAACTACGGTAGTTTTTCACATTAGGTCATAGCCAACAACTTCAATCAGTTAGTCAAATCTTTCAGTTGATAAAAACATTTCGAAATATACTTCCTTCAAGCAAATATTTTTCCAAAGTAGTTCTCTAAAAATGAATACCTTTCGAATATAACCCTTAAATAAATATCCTTCGAATATAAGTCACCCTGTGACACCTCATCTCATAATCATACAATACGGGTCTCAATACCTGAACCCTAACACTTGGCATCCTGTGCCCTCATCACACCTCATAATCATACTGACAACTCACGTACCCAAAAGAGTTATTCTCACATGGAAGGCAAATAAACAAGGGTGTGCGTCTATACTCAGCAATCTCAAGGAGCCTCCTATCCGATAAGGGTGCTTAGCCACGTGTATGCTTGTGCAAGTGTCCTAACATAGTTCATACCAGCTAGTAAGCATAAGGACAAGAACAAACAGCACATATACTGTTTACACTGGGATAAGATCAATAAAAATAACAGCTCAGAACACAGTGATAATAACAGGGGATCTCCCAGGATACCGTCCCGTAATCCCAAAGGTAAACGTACAGAGGATCTCCCGGGATACCGTCCCGTAGTCCAAATCATAAATGTGCAGGGGGATCTCCCGGAATACCGTTCCGTAGTCCCAAAGTAAATATCCAGTACAGGGGGATCTCCCGGGATACCGTCCCGTAGTCCCAAACATAAATGTGCAGGGGGATCTCCCGGAATACCGTTCCGTAGTCCCAAAGTAAATACACAGAACAGGGGATCTCCCAGGATACCGTCCCATAGTCCTAAACGTAAATGTGCAGGGGGATCTTCCGGAATACCGTTCCGTAGTCCCAAAGTAAATATGCAGCGCAACCAAAGAGAATACAATTATAGCACGACAGAAAACTCGTACATCACCACAACAAGTACAACACCAACAATGACAATAATACAAGGTACGACAAGTAAGTCAACTCAAGAACTGTAAATCACAAAGAATCGGTAGGACCAGCTCACAAGGAATAACCACAGAAGAGAATGCTGGCATAAAGGGAACATTTCAACAAAGGGAAAACTAACATGTAGCAATGATAAGTAGGGATTCTAGCCTATTTTATGCTCCCTTTTGCATAGGTTTTAGATTAAGAATCTGTAAAAGTATTCACGAAAACTGACTTATTGTGCTTGGCTGCAAGGTTTGGCCAAAATGAAGCAAGAAAGTCATAACCAGCTCATAAAGGAGTTAAACCTGCACAAGTTCAAAGCTAAGCTAAAAGCGCTGACAGCGATGAAATAGTGCGGCCGCGGAAGGTCCACAGCTGAGGCGACCATAATTACGCTCTCAGCGGCATTGAGGTTCAGAGAAGGCAAGTTTGGGCACAACAAACATCGCTGCCCGTGGTGAAATAGCGCAGTAGCAAAATACTTGCCACGGCCGCGGTCCAAATAGCGCAGAGGGCGAAAATGTGAATCAGAGGACTGGAAATTTGAGCTCAAATGAAGAGCGCGCTCCGCGAAGATATTACGCAGCCGCGGTTGAAGACAACGCTGAGGCGGTTGCTTTTACGCTCCCAGCGAAATCAAGTCCAAACCCAATCCAAGAGAGAAGAACTGCGGTCCGCGCTTGCTTTTGTGCGGCCGCGAAAGTTCAAGCGCTGAGGCGCCCATTATTACGCTGTCAGCGGAACCTCCGTAGGGGTATTTTTGTCCGGAAATTTCAGCTGTGTATAAATAGTTCTTTTTAACATTTTTAGGTCAGCTTTTGTTTTGAGAAACACGTGAACCGCCATACTTAGCTATTTTGAGTAATTTTAGAGCATCTTTAACCATTAATCTTAGATTTTACTCTTGTAATTACTTTTTATGGGTTATATTTCATCTCCATCTTTGATTTCTACCTTGATTATGAGTAGCTAAACCCATTAGCTAGGGTTGTGACCCAACCCTAGTGTGGGTATTTAATGGGTCTTCAATTTTAGGGCTTAATTATTTATGGGTTAATGATATTTAGCTTGATTCATGCTTTAACTGTTGAATTGGTGGTTGCAAACACTGATTCGTGCCTATATGACTTAGACTCTTCTTGAGAAAGAGAGTCTAAGTCTAGGAAATTCAGGCTAATAAGGAATTGGGGTGTATTCAAGAGATTGATAGCCCCAATTAAAGGGTTAAACCTAGAGACAGTAATACCCGACTTGAGCCAATTTTGCTTGCATTGTTTGGACACCCAATTAGGCTTGAGAAAGCCAATTTGGGCAAAGTCACTCGAACTACCGAGAGGTATAGAGTGAGTAATTATGTGCAATAGTTATATCATGATCCCAATTACAACAAGTTTGTCCTAAGTTTTAGACCCCGTTAGATACTCACCGAGGTGTAAGTCACTTCCCTAGTGCTTTTTATCAATTGAGAAAACCCTTACAAAAATATTATACTTAGATTACTTTCAACATCATTAGCATAAAAGTAGAATAGAAACAAAACAAAGCATGGTTAGAAGTGCAATTAAGAACAACACGCATAGCTAGATTGGATAGAAACCTAGTTCCCAACCAACATTAGCTCCTTGTGGATATCGATCCCGACCTTTCGAGTAAAAGCTGCATCGACCACTCTTTGCCATTTTATAGTGGTATAGGGTTGGAATCGATCGCTTTTTGGCGCCGAGCTAAACGGTTTTGGCTATCTATCTGACTAGTTTTTTGTCTTGTTTTTCTTTCCTTCTGTTTTACTAACTTGTGTGAGTTAATCGATTCAGGTACAACATGTCAAACGATGATCCTATTGGAAATGTTCCGGGGGAGGAGGTAGATGATAATGCTGAAGATGAGGTCCCTCTAGTACCTCAAGCTCAAAGAAGGGGCCGCCAGGCCAATGACAACATTCCTGACCCTCCCCCAGTTCCTCCGCGAGTGGCTCCTCGGGTGCTTCCAAATGAAGGCTACGCAAGTGCAATTGTCCCACCCCCGATCCGCGCGGGCAATTTCCAGATTACAAATGTTATGTTGACTTTATTGGAGCAACGAGGGTACTTCACAGGCGCTCCCCGTCAGAATGAATATAAACCTCTCAAGGGCTTTGTGGATACCTGCTGGGGAAGCAAACAGACTAATGTGTCGGAGGATGTATTGAGATTGAGATTGTTCCCTTTTTCACTTAGAGGGAAAGCTTTGGACTGGCTCAAAAGGCTCCCCAACCATTCCATCACTACGTGGGATGAGTTGGCCGACAAGTTTATAGTTAAGTTTTTCTCCTCGGGGCATATGGCAACATTGAGAGATGAGATCCTGGCCTTCAAACACGAACCTAATGAACCACTTCATGAGATCTGGGAAAGGTATCGAACGATGGTGAAAGAATGTCCGAATAATGACATGACCGAAGCAGTGATCCAGCAAACATTCTACCGTGGCATCAACACCACCAATCAGTGTGTAGTGAACCGGCTAGCATGGGGAAACTTTATGAACACACCTTATGTTGAGGTGTGTGAGATATTGGATGAGATGGCAGATACTTCCTCGGCGTGGCAAAGCCGAGATAATGTGCCACAAGGTGATCCCACGTCATTCACCTGCACAAAGAGCTCCATGACCACGGCCAAGCAATAGCAGAGTTGACTACAACAATGAACCAGTTGGCAAAAGCTCAATTGTAGCAAGTTCAAGCGCCAAGACAAGTGAACGCCATGGAAGGGGTAAATATGTTGGTCAACAAGAGGCGACAAAGAGGTCAACAAAGTCAAGGAAATCCGGATCAATATAAGCAAGGTAGTAGTGGTTTCAACCAAGATGATGGGTATGATGATCAAAGTGAAGAAGTCCAGTATGTGAACAATTACCAAGGACAACGGGGTAATGCTCCAAACCAACAACAACAGTGGAGATCCCAAGGAAATTGGGGGAATCAAAACCAACAGGGAAATAGCAACTGGGGAACAACAATCAAAATTGGGGCAACCAGGGCAACTGGGGTGGCAACAATAGCAATTGGGGAGGAAACAACAACCAAGGGGGTTGGAATAATGGTAATCAAGGGAATCGGGGGCCGGGATTTCAAAGGCCTCCGATGTATCAATAACCAAACAACCCGCCTCCATTTCTGTCCCAAGGTCCTAGCTCGTCAAACAATGAGATGGGAAAGATCGAGATGATGTTTGAACAACTGATGAAAAAGGACGCCGAATCTGATGCCCAGTTGGCATCCCATAATACTTCTATCTGAATCTTGGAGGTTCGACTTGGCCAGATTTCGCAATCTTTGAACACTCGCCCTAAGGGGGCTTTACCTAGTGATATGGCAGTAAACCCGAAGGGTGGGAACAATACCGGGCATGCAATGGCGGTGATTACTGCTGATACCCAATTTTTCCCTACATATTTTTTATACACATATATACTTTCAAAATAACATATATGCATATATAAGCATGCATGAGTTTTTTTTTTATAATTTTCCTATAATTTTAAAGGCTTCAAATTGATTTATTTCTTTCCTTTTTACTTATAAAATTTCCAATAATTATCTTTCGAATTATTTTTATGGTACTTTAGCCATCTAAATTCTATATTTATGCCAAAATATTGCTTAAATATTTTTAGTGAATTTTTATAATTGCATTTATATTTTTAAGCTAATTTGATATTTTTGCAATACTAGCCCTATTAATGCATAATTACATTGTTGATGCATAAAATGATCTTTTATATTTTTAAAATGTTAAAAAACTATTTTAAATCATATTAGTTCACGAAACTATTTTTTGAGAAATCATTCATTATTTCTTATAAATTATATAGTATTAAAATGGCTATTTAATATATGACCTAATTTTATTTCAATTTTAGCCCCCAATCCAACCCCAACCTAACCCAATTACCAGCCCAGTACTCAATTAAATTACCCGGCCCACACCCTAAGTACCCGATCCGGTCCCCACACCCTTTAATCCCGGTCGTTGATCATAAAGATCAACGACCACCATCAATCCTTCCTAAAATAAACCCAAAAGACCCCCAAACCCTATCATTTTCTATACACCCGCCGCCCTAAAAACCCCTCTGCTCTCAAACGCTCTCAACCTAACCCTAGTCCAATCTCACTGACCTCCATCTATGGCCATCTCCGGTGACCTCTCATCATCTCTTAGGCCTCCAATGGCTTCTCTCGTGTCATTCTTGCCATCTCTAAGGCCCTCAAGGGACCAGGGATATGTCGACTTGCATCTAGGGTTCATCTCTTGCCTGTTCCTGGCCATTCCAATGTGATTTTGAGTAAAATCGTTCTATATTTGCTACGATCTAAGGGTTTTCCAGTATGTTTCGTCATCTCTGTATGGTTCTCTTCGAAACCCTAATTTCTTTTCCAAACCTCCTAGATCTGTACAGATCTAAGACGATTTGAGTTTGTTTCTTATGTGTTTTACAAAAGCCCTTAGATTCTTTACAAGAATCGTATGATTTCAAGTGTTTTTTTCATCTTTTTTCTAAAATTAGGGTTTTCGGAATTTCTTTTAAAACTTTGTTTGAGGATTCTTTGTGTTTAAACTTCTGATTCTCACACATTTTTTGCCTAATTTTATGAACCTGCTGCAACCCTACCCCATTTGTACTGAAAACCCTAATGTTTTGGGGTTTTTCGTTTGGTTTTTGGATATTGGTACCTCCAACTGTGTTCTTGCCTTGGATTCTTGTGACTTCTCATGATTTACTTGTCCTCGCATGCTTCTACTGAATTTTCTTAGTTCAACTTTTCACTGATATTGTGAACTTGTGTTTATACTGACCATTCATGCAAAATTTGTATGCTTCTCTTCGAATCAGTGACGTCTAACCATGGGTTTTGTTAAAACTGTGTGAAATCCTGACTATTCATGTTCTACCTCATTTTATATAAGCATGCTGCTTCTTTCATGACTTTCGGAACCCTTGATTACTCTGAATCCCTTATTTTCAAGTTTAATTTGAACCCTTTCCATTTAACGTTTTGATTCTTACTTCTTTACTCAATTTGATTGAATTTACCTGCCTTAATTGTTTTCTTTGCCTTGTTTGTATTCCGCTGATTATTATTGATTTATTCCCTTAATTAAACTGCTGTGCATTTACCCTTAATTACCTATTCTATACCTAAGTTTTACTTTATTCTTTTCCTTAAATACCTAGCATGTTTACCGTTGATTGAACTTTCCCTTGATTAAGGGAAGATCTTGCTGATTTATGGGTGACTTCCCTGATTTACTACTTAATTGATCTCCTACCTTATTTGTTGAGTGTCTGATTCCTATATAAACCTCCTCTTCTTCTAAGTTCTGGGGACAATAACAACGAACACTAGTTCAAAAACTCTCTCGCTTTCTGCTCTTTTCTGTTACTTGCTACTTCTATTGAACTAGCCGGCTGTAAGCCAAGGCTAGTTATTGCACTACACTGCTCTATACTTTGTGTCTGCTCTCCTTAACTGGTATGTATCTAATTAAGTTTTGAAAATCAAACCCTATGTGTTTCATTCCTGCATTAGTCCATCAATTGTGATTTCAACTTGTATTCTTGTTTATCTCTTTGCCCAGCATGTCTAAAGTTTTGTCCTGTTCCATGTATGTTTTGCATTCTGCCCTCTCTCCTGCTTATTTCTTTGCCTAGCATGTCTAAAATTCCATCCTTTCAATGCATGTTTTGCACTCTGCTTGCTTCTTTACTTAGCATGTCCAAACTACATGTTTAAACCTTGTTCAAGATTGGCCAACTATTATTTATGTCCTAAACTATTTACTAAGTCTCCAAGATCCTAAGTGCAGTTTGTGACTATATGTTTCTACTATCCCTATCCCTGTACCCTGAAGTGATTCTTATGTGCCACAATCCTTTCATTACCATGTGAAGTTCTGTTGTTAGGTGATCTGAATATGACCAATTGATTGTCTGCTTCTTGACACTCTTCTTAAATTGTCTTCTACCACCAAGTTATTTCCTATTTTTCTGAATCTGAAGTCATCTATGAACTATTTTCAAAACAAAAACTATGTCATACACTCTCACATTACTCCTAGAATATTAGGTTCTGCCCCTCTGGCATGTGTACTGCCTTGAGATCCTTGAGATTTCTCTGAACTCTGGCATGTTAGAGCTGGCCTTTCCACACTGCACTTAAATCAGTTCTTGCTTGAGAAAAAGTCTAGGTGTGAGCACTGCCCAAGATCCTTGAGATCCTTAGGGAACTCTGACACACCTAGACAAGATACTATCTATGGAACCTTGGCATTTGAGGCTATTGGAGGCTTGGGAAAGTCATTTGGGCCTACTTCAGGCTCCCTATTGTTAACTTCTTCTTTTTCTTTATTTGCTTATGTAATTTATTCAGCTGGTCTGTAATAATTATTTGTAAACAACTTTGGGGTGGTTAGTGAAAAGGGGTGGGTAGCTATATACATGTTGGGTAACTCGGGTAGATATCATGCCTATAGGATTGTATTAATGCTTGCTATGTTTGCCTCACTTTCACAACATTAGAAATCATGTCTATAGGGTTAAAATCAACTTTACAATTAGATATCATGCCTATAGAGCGTAAAGTGATCTAGTTTAGTTTCTGTTACAGCATGTACTTACATCCAGTCTCACTAGAAATCATGCCTATAGGTTCAAAAAGCAGTTCTTAACAAATTAAATACCAAGCCTATAGGAATTAAAATCAGAAATCCTGCCTATAGAACCTAAAATCAATTTAGTTAAACAAGTTAGTTTAATCCATGTTAGTTCCTTCTGAATTGGTTTAATCAACTGTCTGCTTCTTTAAATGAGTTTTCAAACACTGCCTTAATTTACTACCGCTAGAAAGCATGTCTACGGGATCTCAAGTATCCGTTTAAAACTGTTCGCTGTTTTACTGCATCAACGTAGTTATCATACTCTTAGGACATCATTGTTCTGCGTTTAGGCAAGCCTATAGGGCGATTTTAAATCCTACAACTCTGAAACTGTGTTTTGCTACTTAAAGCTGTCCAGATTTAACAGGTTTAAATCAGTAGGCAAGTTAAATAGGATCTCTCACACATTGTCCTAATTCAATACTGTATAACCCCTGCTCACCTAGATGTCATGTTCTAGGATTTTTCTTAAGTATTTGAGTGTTGTTTGAAGACGTACACTTACTTGTTATGTTTGAGGAGGTAATTGTGAGCCTATAACTTGTTTCTTTAAATGCAGTCCTATCTGTTCTTGATTGATGCCTAGATTTTTATCCTTTAAAACCTTAGGAAAGTCTAGAACTGTCCAAAGAATAGAGGTCCTAAAATACCTCCAGGGCCACGAGAAAGGGACGGGTAGTGCACGCATAGGACATTTCAAGGTTACTAAAACGCTTTAGGCTATTACCAAGGGGAGGGAATTGGGTAGAAAGGGATATGATGACTACGGTTAATGTCACGTGTAGCCCCTCATTGAGGAGTGTTTACCAGGCATTGCGTGGGGTGATCCTGTAGGCTAACCAACCTAGGACCCCTCCTTCCCAAATTCACTTTGCTTAAACTTTACTTTTCTATATGTATGCAATTTGTTCAGTCTTTCCTTTATTTGAGTCATATAATGTCCAAGACCTTACCCCCTTTATTTGCAAATATGTGTTTAAACTGTCTACTGTTCAAAGGACTAATTCGTAAGTATAAGTTCGGCCGGGACCCACCGTTGTGGACCGAGAGGGGTGCCTAACACCTTCTGTCACAACCCAAATCCACTACGGGTCGTGATGGCGCCGGACACCGTTGTCAGGCAAGCCAACTAAATTATCAATTAAATTCTCTTTTAATACCTTTGAAAATCTAAGAGTTTTCCTTCCATTTTTCATATGTAAAACAATCTCTATTTCAATTCAAATTAAGAAATAAGTATACACACACATCTTTCAAAAAAACCATCCCAGAACTCGGTGTCACAAGTGTATGAGCAACTACTGATAAGGAAAATAAATTACAATGTCTGTCCGAAATACAGTGGACAGGAAATAAATAAATAAAATACTAGAAGGGAACTACACTAGCTGCGGGTCGCCTCGAACAATGCAGCTCACCTAGTCCCCAAATCATCCGAGCTGCTATCTAATGTAAAATATACCTGTGCAACAAAAATGCACAGAAGTGTAGTATGAGTACGTAATCAATGTGTACTCAGTGAGTATCCCGCCTAACCCCGAAGAGGTAGAGACGAGATGGTCAACATGGACACTCACTAGCGGTCCAATAATAATATACTAAACGTGTGTGGAAATCATGGATTCATATAGCATGTTCTAATTCACAAAGCTGTAAAACAGGTAGACACCTTTTAACAATTAACAAAGGACTTTCAAGATTTTACTTTTCTTCATTTAATCAGTTCATCTCAAGCCATGAAAGGCAATGATATCATTTAAGATTCCTCATGCATCAATATATAAAAGATATCATGCGCAAATCATACCGAGGCGACGGCCTGATCCAACAGAAAGTAAACGTGCACTTGCCGAGGGTCGACGGCGCGCCTATAGATGCATCTATTAATCTGCCGAGGGGTTCGGCCCGTTCCAAAATAAACACACACAGATAGACAGTCAGTCAATAAGTCAACATGGAGAAATTATCCAAGAAAAGCCAACTCTCTTTTAAAAATCTGAGGAAGCGAAGCTTAAGTCTTTTTAGAGATCCATTTATAAATTTAATGTGATTTAAGCAATTCAAACCCTCATAGGGGTTCACAGTTAATCCAAATATAACATGCTCAATCAATCAAGTAAGAACTTATCAGGGAGTGTTTAACAAAATTTTACAAGTAAGGTTAAATCTCTTTAGAAGTTCATTTACAAATTCCATGTGACACAAGCAATTTGAGCTATCCAAGAATTTACAATTAATTCAAGTATTCATGCTTTTGGATCCTAGCTACCCGGACAATAGCAAATAGTAGCTACGTACGGACTCTCGTCACCTCGTGCGTACGTAGCCCCCACAAATAGGAGCACATAACCAATTTAAACTCACCTATGGGGTAAATTCCCCCTCACAAGATTAGAAAGGAGACTCACCTCGCTCCGAAGATCCATGACCGGCATTCTACATTCCTCCGAAGGCTTGAACCGACGCACAATGCACCAAAACTAGCCAATTAATGACAAACTAATGAGAACTTACTCAAATACTTGTTAACAATTCAAATTATACTAATTCCCAACTCCGCTTAGTGAAATGACCAAAATGCCCTCGGGCCCACGTGCCCGGAATCCGAAATTTTTCGAAGATAAAGTTTACCCATGGCTTCACTAGCTCAAATATACAATTTACTCCTAATTCCATGCTCAAATTCGTGGCTAAATTCCAAGAATATCATTTTCTAGGTTTCCACCAAAAACCTCCATTTTTACACTAGTTTTCATGCCTAAATCCATACATAATCTATGTTTTTAACTCAAAAGTGGGTGGGAATCACTTACCTTAGCATAGCCGACGAAAATCTCTTCTTGAAGCTCTCCAACAATCGCCCCAATCCATGAAAAATGAGGGAAATGAACTCCCAATCGCGATTTAAAACAAGCTTCTGCCTTCAGACATTTCCGCTTCTGCGAAAATATTACCGCTGATGCGGTTCCGCTGATGCGGAAAACCAGCCGCTTCTACAACTCCCTCTCATTTCGCTTCTGCGATCTTCCCTCCGCAGATGTGGTCCTGCTTCTGCGGATCCTTGCCGCATCTGCGGTCTCCAAGCCTTGACCATAAACCGCTCCTGCGGCTCCCATTCCGCTTCTGCGGTCCCTTTTTCGCAGAAGCAGAAATACCAGCAACCAGCAAACCTCAGCATTTTTCTCAAATCCATTTTCGATCCGATAATCACCCGAAATTCACCCGAGGCCCCCGGGATCCCAACCAAACATACCAACCAATCCCAAAACACATTACGGACTTGCTCGAGGCTTCAAATCATATCAAACAACGCTAAAATCACGAATTACACCCCAATTCAATCTTTATGAACTTTGAACTTTCCAACTTCTACTTTCGATGTTTAAACCTATCAAATCACGTCCGATTGACCTCAAATTTTGCACAAAGTCATATTTGACATTACGGACCTACTCCAACTTCTAGAATCGGATTCCGACCCCGATATCAAAAAGTCAACCTCCGGTCAAACTTCTCAAAAACCTTCAAATTTCTATCTTTAGCCAAATGGCTCCAAAATGACCTACGGACCTCCGAATTCACTTCCGATCGCGCTCCCAACTCCAGAATCACCATACGGAGGTATGCGCAGTCTCCGAATCCCAAACGGACATTGATAACATTAAAATACACTTCTAACCAAACTTATGAAATTACTTCTAAAATGCTAACTTCCACAATAGGCGCCAAAACACTCCCGGGTTATCCAAAACCCGAACCGGGCATATGCCCAGGTCCGAAATCATCATACGAACCTGCTGGAACCTTCAGATCCTGATTCCGAGGTCGTTTACTCAAAAATCCAATCCTAGTTCATTCTTTCAACTTTAAGCTTCCCAAATGAGAGTTCTCTTTCTATATCAACTCTGAACTTCTCGGAACTTAATTCCGACCATGCGTACAAGTCATAATACCCGGAGTGAAGTTGTTCATGGCCTCCGACTGCTGAACGGAGCGCTAGGACTCAAAACGACCGGTCGGGTCGTTACAGTCGGGACCGTGATGGCGCCTAACATTTCACTTGCTAGGCAAGTTAACGTTAGAGAATCATTAAGCCAATCCATAAGCATTTTACGGATTAACAACAATTAAACCATAATAAGTTAAAAAGTACCAAAATTTGTAACAGCCTCAACATATAGTACTACCCAGAATCTGGAGTCACAATCCACGAACTTCTAAGATTTTTCTACGAATGAATGTCTGAAAGAAAATACAATTGTTTTCGAAACGAAAGAAACAGTAAACTAAAACAGCTAGAAGGGGACTCTAGGGACTGCGGACGCCGTCAGATCTACCTTAGGTCTCCTGTGGAATTGAAGTCAGCACAGAAAGTGCAAATTGCAGTATCAGTACAACGGTCCCCATGTACTGGTAAGTGTCGAGCCTAACCTCGATGAAGTAGTGAAGATGCTAAGACAAGACACATACATAAACCTGTGCAGTTAAACAATATACGAGCATAATAACAACTAATAGATGCTGAACAGATAATAACGGGAGGGGAAACATGCTGAGGGGAGTACAAGGTAATGAAAATTATAACAGTAAAGAAACCACAACAAACAATATGCTTTGCACTAATGAATGTATTAAACACAGTAAAGACAAGTTCACAGCATCACCCTTCGTGCTTTTACTCTCAACCTCACCATAATAATTAATAGAAACGGCATGGCATCACCCTTCGTGCATTAACTCTCATCCTCACCATATAAACAAAAGGGCGGCACGACATCACTTCCATTCTCTCTTCACCAGACAGATAGACAAATAGGTACCGTTCGTGCATTAACACTCATAAAATATGGCACGGCATCACTCGTCGTGCATTAACACTTTCCCTCACCAAAACAATGAACAATAACAACAAGGAGATAGAAATGTCACGATCCCAAATACCCGTCGTGATGGCTCCTATCACAGTACTAGGCAAGCCACACCAACATTTACCACATCGAGTTCTTTTTATAAAAAATCATTTTTTAAATCAATTAAGTTTCAAATGCTTCATATGAAATATATAAACTAACAGAAATAAGCAAAAAACCAGTACAAAATATTCTAACACAACCCGAATCCGGTGTCACTAGTCATGAGCCTCTAGGTACAACCCAACACTGTCTGAATAATACATAATAAGTCTAAAATAACAAAAATACGAAGATAGGAAGGAGGAAGGAGGAAGGAGGAAGGCAGGGCTGCGAACGCCGTGCAGCTACCTTGCGATCTCCGGATACGACTCTGAGAGTGCTGGAAGCTCTCACTCGGATGCTTGGGCACCTGGATCTGCACACAAGGTGCAGGGAGTAACGTGAGTATGCCAACTCAGTAAGTAACTAAAGTAAATATAGTCTAAGTGCAGTGACGAGCATTTAAAAATCATATATAAGAAATTTCAACAGAAATATCAAGTCAAATCTGCAGTTTAATAATCAATAATCTCATAAAAGTCCAGTTTCAATCGAAATCCTTTTAAAGGCCTTTGTTCAACATTTTTCAACAGAGATTTAGTATAAAGGAGGTGTGAAACAACAAAATGTCATAAACAAGCCCCTCGGGCAAGGTATCACTCATAAGTGTAGCCCCTCGGGCAAGCCTCTTAGTCACTCGTGACTCAGCTCTCGTCAATTAGTACTCACACTCAGCACTCCAGCTCAATAGATATCTCATACTAATAATAATAGTAATAATCGCTGCGGTGTGCAGCCCGATCCATAGTTTATAGTCGACTATGCTCACTGGGGGTGTACAGACTCCGGAGTAGCTCCTACAGCCCAAGAGTCATATCGTTGCAGCGCGCAGCCCCATCCAATACATATCGTTGCGGTGTTCAGCCCGATCCATATAAGTATCGCTGCGGCATGCAACCCAATCCATAATATATGTATAATATCGCTGCGGCGTGCAACCCGATCCATAATATGTATATATAGTCCTTAACATTGGTGTCTCAACCTCTCTCAGTCATTAACCTCACGACCACTCGGGCACATAGTGAAAATCAGGGAAACTCAGCCCAAACAGTTTTCATTTATGAAGAAGTAGAGCAATGAAACCGGATTAAACAAATAAGCAGGTAAAACATGACTGAGGATATGCTTTCAAATCAAACAGAGTGAGGAAGTAGTAAAAATACCCCTATGGGTCTAAACCGGTCGGCACAAAGGCCCCAAACATGGCATTCAGCACAAAATATAGCATAAGTCTCTAAAATACGGACTATCATAAGATTTCAAATCAAATAAGCGGCTTAATAGCCGCTACAGGACGGACCAAGTCACAATCCCTACTGGTGCACGCCCACACGCTCGTCACCTGGCATCTGCGTCACCTCATTTATCAAAACAATACAACATACCGGGGTTTCATACCCTCAGGTCTAGATTTACAATGGTTACTTACCTCAAACCGGATGAAATACTACTCTGCGACGCCCTTGCCTTTCGACTCGGCCTCAACTCGCGTCGAATCTATCCAAAATCAAAATTATAACATCAATATATGCTAAGGGAACGAGCCCATGCGAAAATAATTAGATTACATTAAGAAATCCCGAAATTGGCGAAACCCGACCCCCGACCACGTCTCGGATTCTGAAAAACATCACAAAACTAGAATCCTTACACTCTCACGAGTTCATACATATCAAATACATCAAAATCCAGCCACAAACGACCCCTCAAATCCTCAAATCAAAATCTCCAATTTCAAGCCCTAACTCCCCAATTTTAGGCTTTAAATCCCACTAATTTCATTTTTAAACCCCTATATAAAAATCTCCGCTACCAATCGGAAAACGCCAAAATTCCATTTTCGCCAATTCAAGCCTAAATCTACTCCGGGCCTCCAAAACATATTCTGATCACGCTCCTAAGTCCCAAATTACGTAACGAAGCTACCCGAACCATCAAAATCAAATTCTGAGATCGTTTTCACACAAGTCAACTACCAGTTGACTTTTCCAACTAAAAGGCCAACTTCAGAGACTAAGTGTCTCATTACTCAACCAAACCATTTCTAACCCGAACAAACCAACCCGATACCACATAATAGAGCTGAACAAGACATAAAGAAGAAAAAATGGGGAAAACGGAGCGGTATCTCATGAAACGACCGGCCGGGTCGTTACAAGAAATGTCAATAAGAAGTCTCACATCAACATTTAGTTCCACAATGTCAACCTCAACTTTGAGTCAATACTCAATCAATACCAAATTCCGTAAAACATAATAAGAGTTGCAAGAATGACACTCACTCGCATGCTATAATAATAGCTAGGCTAAGCATGAAAAATACGATCTAAGAATACAAGACTTACAAGAATAACACTCACTCGCATGCTATGACTCGACAACAAAGCATAGGTTCTCGTCCTGTCACCTATACGTTGTACTCAACATCCAAACACGTAGCAAATAGGCAAACAATACCTAATCCCTCAAGCCAAGGTTAACCACGACACTTACCTCACTCCAATAGCAAAACACAAAGCGCAACCACAACTTTTCCCTTCAAACAAGCCTCCGGACCAATAGAATCTAGCAATCTACCAACCTAACAATTCAGATAAAACCTTAGGAACTACCCATAATTTTAAAGAATTCAATTTAGGCCATTTTTTAAAAAGTCAGCCCCTGGGACCGCTTGGTCCAAACACGAAATTCGTACCAAACATCGATTACCCATTCACCCCGAGCCGGGTTATATAATTGGTTTTGGAATCCGACCTCAATTTGAGGTCTAAATCTCCAATTTATCAAATCCCTTGTTTCTACCCAAAAACCCCCAATTTCACCATGAAAACCTTAGATTTTTGGTTGAATCTTATGAAAAAGTAGTGAAAGATTGAAAGAAATTAGTTTAAGATTACTTACCAATGATTTGGGGAAGAAAAGTTCTTTGCAAAATCGCCTCTTGTTGTTTAGGTTTTTAAAATTTGGGAAATAAATAAAAAATCCCATGTAAGTCATCTTCTGTTCAGCTGTAGGTATCACATCTGCGAACAAAACATCGCATTTGTGAATGAGCAGTGTTTTTGCAATTGCGATAAAAGGTTCGTAATTGCGAATGAACACTGTCGCACCAGAAACCAGCAAAACCCAAACTTCTCCATAATGATCCGAAACCACCCTGAAACTCATCTAGAACTTCCCGGACACAAACCATATATGAATTTCTATAGTAAAACACGATACCGACTTACTCGCGCACTCAAAAAAGTGATAAGAGGTTGTCTTAACCCAATATTTACCATGGTAAAACTCCTAAATTTCTTAACTTTACTAATATCTAAACCAAAGATCCAAAAATACACCCAAGCCCATCGGAACTCCAAACCAGAGGTGCACACAATTCTAAAAATATCATACGAACTTGCTCGCGTGATCAAATTGTCGAAATAACACCGAGAACTACAAATGAACACCAAATCAAATGAAATTTTCATGAAAGCTTTGAAATCACTATTTTTACCACCGAACGTCCGAATCACGTCAAACCGACTCCGTTTCCCACCAATTTCACAGATAAGACAAAATATTATATTGGACCTATATCGGGCTCCGGAACCAAAGTACAGACCCGATATCAACAAGTCCAAACATCAACCAATTCTTAAACACCATTAAATTTTCTGACTTTTAATTTTCAACAATAAATTCATAACTCGGACTAGGGACCTCCGATTCGATTCCGGGCATACGCCCAGGTCCCATATTTTGATAAGAACCCACCAGGATCGTCAAAACATGGATCCGGGTCTGTTTATCAAAAATATTGACCAAAGTTAACTCAAATGAAGTTTTCAAGCAAAATTTCTTATTTTTATTAGATTTTAACAAATAAGCCTTACAGGACAATACCCGGATTGCGCATGCAAATCAAGGAAGACTAAAATGAGGTTCTAAAGGCTTTGAAATACAGAATTTAAGTCTAAAACATAAGATGGCCTATCGGGTTATCACATTCTCCACCTCTAAAACAATCGTTCATCCTCGAACAGACATAGAAAAGTACCTGAACTGGAGAATAGGTAGAGATATCTACTCCGTATGCCGACTCGGATTCCCAAGTAGCTCCTCAACAAGTTGAACCCTCCACTGCACTCGGACCAAAGGATAACTCTTCGACCTCAACTGACAAACCTGCCGGGCTAGAATGGCATCGACTCCTCCTCATAAGTCAAATCCTCGTGCAACTAGACAGAGCTGAAATCTAACACATGGGATGGGTCACCATGATACTTCCAGAGCATAGTCACATGTAACACTGGATTAACTACTGACAGACTGGGTGGCAATACGAGCTTGTAAGCCACCTCACCCCCTCTCTGGAGAATCTCAAAAAGCCTGATGTACCTAGGACTCGACTTGCCCCTCTTTCCAAATCTCATTACACCCTTCATGGGTAACACACAGAGCAACACATTCTCTCCGACCATGAATGCAGCGTCACGAACCTTACGGTTGGCATAACTCTTCTCCCTGGACTGAGCTGAGCGAAGTCTATCCTAAATGATCTTAACCTTATCCAAGGCATCCTGTACTAAATCTGTACCCAATAACTGCGTCTCTCTCGGCTCAAACCATCCAATCGGTGATCGACACCGTCTACTGTATAAAGCCTCACAATGAGCCATCTGGATGCTCGACAAGTAGCTTTTGTTGTAGGCAAACTCCACAAGTGGCAAGAACTGATCCCAAGAGCCTCCAAAGTCAATAACACAGGCGCGTAGCATATCTTCCAATATCTGAATAGTGTGCTCGGACGGTCCGTCTGTCTAAGGATGAAATGTTGTGCTCAACTCAACTTGCTTGCCCAACTCACGCTGTACAACCCTCCAAAAATGCGAGGTGAACTGCGTACCTCGATCAGAAATGATAGACACGGGCACACCGTGAAGACGAACAATCTCGCGGATATAAATCTCTGCCAACCACTCTGAAGAATAGGTAACTTGATCAGCATATCCACGATGAACCAAACTGCGTCGAACTTCCTCTCAGTCCGTAGGAGTCCAACAACGAAATCCATAGTGATACGCTCCCACTTCCACTCAGGAATTTCTTTCTTCTTATGCAAACCACCAGGTCTCTGATGCTCATACTTTAGTTGCTGACAATTTAGACACCAAGCTACATATGCAACTATATCCTTCTTCATCCTCCTCCACCAATAATGCTGTCGCAGGTCTTGATACATCTTGGCGGCGCCCGGATGAATAGAATACCGAGAAATGTGGTCCTTCTCTAGAATCTATTCATGAAGATCATCCACATTAGGCACACAAACACGACCCTGCATCCTCAAAACACCATCATCTCCAATCGTAACTTGCTTGGCATTTCTGTGCGCACTGTGTCCCTAAGGACAAGCAAATGAGGGTCATCATACTGCCGCTCCCTGATGCACTCAAATAACAAAGACCAAGCGACTATACAAGCTAGAACGCGACTGGGCACAGAAACATCCAACCTCACTAAATGATTGGCCAAAACCTGAACATCTAATGCAAGTAGTCTCTCACCGACTAGAATGAATGCAAGGTTGCCCATACTCACTGACTTCCTACTCAAAGCATCGGCCACCATATTGGCCTTCCCGGGATGATCCAAGATGGTGATATCATAGTCTTTCAATAGCTCCAACCACATTCTCTGCCTCAAATTGAGCTCTTTTTGCTTGAACAAATACTGCAAACTCCGATGATCCGTGAATACCTCACACGACACGCCGTGAAGATGATGCCTCCAGAACATCAGCACATGAACAATGGCTGCCAACTCTAAGTCATGAACATGGTAATTCTTCTCGTGGATCTTCAGCTACCGTGACGCATAAGCAATAACCCTGCCATCCTGCATCAATACTGCAGCAAGTCCAATACGAGATGCATTGAAATATACTATATAAGATCCTGAACCTATGGGCAACACCAACACCGGTGCCGTAGTCAAAGCAGTCTTGAGCATCTGAATGCTTGCCTCACACTCGTCCGACCATCTGAACGGGGCACCCTTCTGGGTCAACCTAGTCAATGGGGCTGCTATAGATGAAAAACCCTCCACAAACTGACGGTAATAACCTGCCTACGGATCTCTGTGGCTGAAGTAGGTCTAGGCTAGTTTTGAACTGCCTCAATCTTCTTAGACTCCACCTGAATACCCTCTGGCGATACAACGTAACCCAAGAAAGCAACTGAACTCAACCAAAACTCGCATTTTGAAAACATAGCATATAACTGGCTGTCTCTCAGGCTTTGTAGAACGATCCGAAAGTGCTGCTCATGCTTCCCTTGATTGCGAGAGTAGATCAAGATATCATCAATAAAGACAATCACAAAGGAATCCAGGTAGGGCTTGAACACCCGGTTCATTAAATCCATATATATTGCTGGTGCAATTGTCAGCCCAAATGACATCACTAGAAACTCATAATGCCCATATCGAGTCCGAAAAGCTTTCTTAGGGACATCGAATGCCCTAATCCTCAATTGATGGTAGCCAGACCTCAAATCAATCTTTGAAAACACCTTGGCACCCTAAAGCTAATCAAATCAGTAATCAATCCTTGGCAATGGATACTTGTTCTTGATGGTGGCTTTGTTCAACTGGCCATACTCTATGCACATCTTCATCGATCCATCCTTCTTCTTCATAAACAACACTGGCGCACCCCAGGGCGAGACACTAGGTCTAATAACGCCGTTATCAAGCAAATCTTGCAGCTACTCCTTCAACTCTTTCAACTTTGTCGGGGCCATTCGGTATGGCAAAATAGAAATGGGTTGAGTGCCTGGAGCCAAATCAATACAGAAGTCCATATTTGTGTCGGGTGGCATTCCCGACAGTTCTGCGGTAAATACCTCTGGAAACTCACGGACAACCAGCATGGAATCCGTGGAAGGAACCTCTGTACTAGAATCACGAACATAAGCCAAAGACTAGACACCCCTTCTCGACCATATGCCAAGCCTTCACATAAGAGATAACCCTGCTGGTATAATGGCCATGAGTCCCCCTCCACTCTTATCGAGGCAACCTCGGCAAGGCTACGATCATCGTCTTGGCATGATAATCCAGTATAACATGATAAGGTGATAGCCAATCCATACCCAAAATGGTGTCAAAATCACCCATATCGAGAAGTAAGAGATCTAAACGAGTCTCAAGACTCCCAATGGTGACCACACATGAATGATAAACACGATCTACAACAATTGCATCACCCACGGGTGTGGACACATACACAGGAGCATTTAAGAAATCACGAGGCACAACCAATATAAAGCAAAATAGGATGACACGTAAGAATAAGTAGAAACCGGATCAAATAGAACTGAGCCATCTCTACTGCAAACTGAAACCGTACCTGTAATGACCGCGTCAGATGACTCAGCTTCTAGCAACTCTGGAAAAGCATAGCATAGGGGTTGGGCCCCACCACTCTCAGCTATGTAGTGAGGACGGGCCCTGGCTTGCTGGCCTCCACCTCTAGCGGCCTGACCTCCACCTTAGGTTGTATGACCACTACCTCTAGCTGGATAAGCGGGCAGTGAAACACCCTTTGCCGGAATCATGGCACGAGAACCCTGATGCTGAGAACTGCTGAAAACTCGAGGATAAAATTTGGCAATGTGCCTCGAATCGCCACAAGTATAACAAGACCTCGGCTGCTGAGACTGCTAGCCTGAATAACCACCCTGAAAACACTGGAGCGGAGGTGTACTGTTAGGAGATGGTGGTGCACTATAGGCTAATTGATCAGAATAATGTATTTGAAGGCCACGACCACCTGAAACATCGTGGGATGCCTGGAGTGCTGAATGAAACGACCTGGGAGGGTGGCCTCTACTTAACCCCTGCCTCCAAATGAGGCACCACTAAACCTACAAGAATGACGAGGTCTCTTGTCGGATCCCTAACCACTCCCCTGAGCTAAAACCATCTCGGCTCGCCTAGCAATATTGGTAGCCATCTGAAAAGAAATTTCACTCACCGTTTCCTTAGACATATGCAACTTCATAGGCTGAGCAAGTCCCTATATAAACATCCCAGCCTCTCTCTCTCTCTCTCGGTAGGAAGCAGAAGTATAGCCTGACGGGCCAGGTCTACAAATCGAGTCTCGTACAGAGTGACTGTCATAGAGCCCTAATGAAGACGCTCGAACTGCCTCTGATAGTCCTCTCTCTAAGTTATAGGAAGGAACTTCTCAAGGAATAACAGAGAGAACTGGTCCCAAGTAAGAACAGGTGACCCAACTAGTCTGGTCAACATATAATCCCTCCACCATCTCATGGCGGAACCCGTAAAATGAAATGAAGCAAAATCGACCCCATTGGTCTCCACTATGCCCATGTTTCCTATTCCTCATGACAACAGTCCAGATAGTCCTGGGGATCCTCTGATGATGCACCGCTGAAATGAACTGGGAAAACCTTGGTAAACCTGTCCAATCATTATAAAGTCTCAACAGACATAGCTGATCCATCATCGGTTTGTGCCGCAAAACCTGGCTGTACTACCTTAATGGGCTGAGCTGCCGGAGTCTAAAACTGGGGAGCCATCTGCTCCGGAGTGTGAGTAGCAGGAGTCTGTGTTCTTCCTCCAGCCTGAGAGACGGCTGGTGCCATGGGAAAAGTGTCTGTATATACTACACTGTCCATTAGGCCCATCAAACGGACCAAATCATCCTGATGTACTGGGGTGGCGATGAACCCCTCTAGGACCTGAGCTGGTCCTGCTGGGAAAGTCCTGGCTAGAGCCTCTACATCAAACTCCACCCGAGGCTCCATCGCTGGTGCTGCTGCTCAAGCTCTGGGCTGATCCCTGCCCCTACCTAGGCCTCTGGCACGGCCTCGGTCTCGACCTATGCCCCTCGTAAGAGGTGCCACTGAAGGCTCTAGCTGCTGCTTAACTAAAGAAGCAGTATGTGTTCTCGCCATCTGTGAGAGAAAAAGAGTAAAAAAGTCCAATTAGTATTGAGAAAAGAAAGTCGCACGACAACGAAGAATAAAAGTGAATTTTTGTTCCTAATCTACTAAGCTCGCTCATGAATTGGGAGACCTAGGCAACCTAGTGCTCTGATACCACCTTCTCACGACCCAGAATTCCCACTGTCGGGACCGTGATGGAGCCTAACATTTCACTCGCTAGGCAAGCCAACTTTAGAGAATCATTAAGCCAATCTCAAGCATTTCAGTGATTAACAACAATTAAACCATAACATGTTAAAAAATACGGAAATTCGTAATAGCCTCAATATACAGTACTGCCCAGAATCTGGAGTCATAATCCACGAGCTTCTA
Source organism: Nicotiana attenuata (assembly GCF_001879085.1). Classification (NCBI taxonomy): domain Eukaryota; kingdom Viridiplantae; phylum Streptophyta; class Magnoliopsida; order Solanales; family Solanaceae; genus Nicotiana; species Nicotiana attenuata. The sequence continues at coordinate 48,336 of NW_017673372.1, forward strand.
ATATTTTTCTACAAATAAATGTCTGAAAGAAAATACAATTGTTTTTGAAATGAAAGAAAAAGTAAACTGAAATAGCTAGAAGGAGACTCCGTGGATTGCGGACGCCGGCAGATCTATCTTGGGTCTCCTGTGGAATTAAGTCAGCACCTCAACTCAGGGTCAACACGGTCCAGTACCGAAAGATGCATAGAAAGTGCAGAGTCCAATATCAGTACAACCAACCCCATGAAGTAGTGACGACGCTAAGACAAGACACATATATAAACCTGTGCAGTTAAACAATATATGAGCATAATAACAACTAATAGATGCTTAACAGACAATAATGGAGGGGAAACATGCTGAGGGGAGTACAAGGTAAAGAAAATTATAACAGTAAAGAAACCACAGTAGACAATATGCTTTGCACCAATGAAAGTATTAAACACAGTAAAGACAAGTGCATGGCATCACCCTTTGTGCATTTACTCTCAACCTCACCATAATAACTAACAGAAATAGCACGGCATCACCCTTTGTGCATTAACTCTCATCCTTACCATATAAACAAAAGGACGGCACAACATCAATCTTCGTGCATTAGCACTCAAAAAATATGGCACGACATCTCCCTTCGTGCATTAACTCTCATCCTCACCATAAAATTAACATAAACGGCACGGCATCACCGTTCATGCACTAACACTCTCCCTTAACAAAAAGATGCACAATAAAAACTAGGAGATAGAAATGTCAATAGCATGTGTCATTTCAACATTTAGTTCCACAATGTCCACCTCATCTTTGAGTCAATACTCAGTCGATACAAAATTCCGTAAAACATGATAAGAGTTGCTCAACATAACGAATAGCTAGTCTAAGCATGAACAATATGATCAAAGAATACAACAGTTAAAAGAATAAGACTCACTCGCATGCTATGACTCGATAACAACGCATAGGTGCTCGTCACCTCACCTATACATTGTACTCAACATCCAAACACATAGCAAATAGGCAAATGATACCTAATCCTTCAAGCCAAGGATAACCATGACACTTACCTCGCTCCAACGACCAAATTCAAAACTCAACCACAACTTTTTCATTCAAACAGGCCTCCAAACCAATAGAATCTAGCAATTTACCAACCAAACAATTCAAATAAAGCCTTAGGAACTACCCACGGTTGTAAAGAATTCAATTTAGGCCATTTTCGAAAAAGTCAACAAAAGTCAACACTCGGGCCCACTTGGTCCAAACCCGAAATTCGGACAAAAAACCGATTATCTATTAACCCCCGAACCCGGTTATATAACTGGTTTTTGAAAACGACCTCTTTGAGATCTAAATTCCTAATATATCAAATCCCTAGTTTCTACCCCAAAACCCCCAATTCTACCATGAAAACCATAGATTTTTGGTTTAATCTTATGAAAAGGTAGTGAAAGATTGAAAGAAATTAGGTTAAGATCATTTACAAATGATTTGGGGAAGAAAAGTTCTTTGGACAATTGCCTCTTGTGGTTTAGGTTTTTAAAATTTGGGAAATGAATAAAAAATCCCGTCTTTTGTTCAGCTGTAGGTATCGCATTTGCGAACAAAACTTCGTATTTGCGAATGAACAATGTTTTCGCAATTGCCATAAATGGTTCACAATTGCGAATGAATAGAGTTTTCGCAATTGCCATAAAAGGTTCGCAATTGCGAATGAACAGTGTCACACCAGAACCAGCAAAACCCAAACTTCTCCGAAATGATCCGAAACTACCCCGAAACTCATCTAGAGCCTCCCAAACACAAACCATATACGAATATCAATCATAAAAATAGGCTACGGACCTGCTCGCGCACTCAAAACACTGAAAAAGAGGTCGTCTTAACCCGATATTGAGCATGGTCAAACTCCCAAATTTCTTATCTTTTCTAGTCTCTCAACCAAAGATCCAAAAATACAACCAAGCCCTCAAGACTCCAAATCAAAAGTGCACACCGGTCTAAAAACATCATACGAACTTCCTCGTGTGATCAAATTGCCGAAATAACCCCTAGAACTAGGAATTGAACACCAAATCAAATGAAATTTTCAAGAAAGCTTTGAAATCTCTATTTTCACCACCGGACGTTCGAATCAAGTCAAACCGACTCCATTTCCCACAAAATTCCATAGATAAGTCAAAAATATTATATTAGACCTATACCGGGCTCCGCAACCAAAATACAGATTCGGTATCAACAAGTCCAAACATCAACCAATTCTTAAAAACCATTAAATTTTTTAACTTTTAATTTTCAAGAAATAATTCATAACTCAGGCGAGGGACCTCCGATTCCGATTTCGGGCATACGCCCAAGCATTTGGATACGGACCCAGAGGGATCGTCAAAACATGGATATGAGTCTGTTTACCAAAAATGTTTACCGAAGTCAACTCAAATAAAGTTTTAGGTAAATTTTCTTATTTTTATTAGATTTTAACATATAAGCCTCCCGGGCCAATACCCAGACTGCGCACACAAATCAAGAAAGACTAAAATATGGTTTTAAAGGGTTCGAAATACAGAATTTGGTTCTAAAATGTAAGATGACCTGTCGGGTCATCACAAGTGGAGTCGTGGTGCCTATGGATAGTGGTAGTAGTTGAGTATGGTGGTGGTGGTAGTTCATAATGGTAGGCGGTGACGACAGTTAGTAATGAATGTGGATGATAGCATCTTAATGAAATTAATTCTTTGTTATAGATATTTATCGTACAAACCTATTCAGACCAATTAAGTGGTTTTGAATTAAAAAAAACAAATACAGCTAATGATTGAGATCTGAATGATTATGATTAAGACTTTAAAAATAAACGCACTTAATGTCTGAAATCTGAATGATTACGATTCAGACTTCCATGTGCGAAAGTCAAGAAAATATGGAATTTGGAAAGGAAATCAATAGGTATTATGACTTTTAGCATTATAATCAACTTGTTAGTTATCTGATGGTTATAATTACGTAATTTAGTCGCTTATCACACTCTAATTTACTGCACTTTAATTGAGTTTGACATTTAATCGTTAGTGTTTTGCACTAAATATGTGTTTTATGCCTAATAGGAGTGATTCCGAACTATGTAGATGTTATAGAATGAAATAGAGCTATTTGGAGATTTAAAGTCTGAGCAAAAGACAAAGGGATTAAGTCGGGATTGCATTCGGGGGTCGAGAACCACATTCGGATGTCAAAAACCAAGGAAAAAGCCTAGCTCTAAGAATCCACCACAGCCGCGGATGCCCGTTTTTTGCTGCTGTCAATTTTGCACGCTCTCCTATAAAGCCCACTACAACCCAGCATGGTGCGTCGCCCCATGCAGTGCGCCTATGAAATTTTTACAGAGCAACAATCCTATTTCGCATAGAAGAAGGTGGTTTCATTTGGGACCGAGCCTACTTGGTATCAATACATGTAAAACGTTATTTGAGGGACTTTTGACATACTTTAGACCAAGGAAGATGACACTTTAAAGAGAAAATACACACGGGAAAGATTCGGGAGCAAGGATATCTCAGATTTCTTCATCTTTTGTTGGTATTTTCAAGTATCTAACACTTATGAATTTGTTTGATACTATCATGAGTGGCTAAAACCCATAGTTCTGGGTTCGTGATTTAGCCCTGAATATTGCTGTTTAAAGTTGACTTAATCTTGATTATAATTCACCAATATATGGTTGTTTCTTCAATTATGCAATTAATTGCTTAATTGTCTAGCTAGCAATTAGTTTTTATTTACTATCTATGCTATGCTTGAGAAAGCCATGTTTAGATTAGAGAAGAATTGAAGAGAGCACAAACTTAACTTTGAGGGGGGCGGATTTGTGGTTAGATAGGAATATACCTAGTCACCGCGGTAAATTAAATATCATAATCTGAATGCGTTCTTAATAGATTGATTCATAGGAATATAGGCATTATTCTATTTTGAATAGGCGAGTAATACTTCGGGAGAATGCTACGATAGCAATTGTTTGATAAATTAGCAACCATGAGAGAATTGTATGAAAGGGAGAGTAGCTAGAGCACAATAGGATTGGTGAATCGATCACAACCATAAAATATTTGTCTATACTGAATACACAATAATTATTTTGCTACTTGATAATTTAGTTACTACTTAGAATTATTGTTTAGTATAATTACACTCTTGAAGTAGAGTTGGCTTGACTAAATACCAATCTTGGTGAATTTAGTGATTAGTTGATACAATTCTCTATGGGTTCGACACTCGACTTATCTTTTTATTACTTTTTTACGACCATGTATACTTGCGTGTGCGTTAGGGATCCATAAGTTTTTGGCAGGGGAGAATTTTTCTAGATAATTAGTAGTAATATGTTAGAAAAATGTTAACTTCTTGTTTTTGTTTTCTTAGTTGTGTAGTATTTTGTTAGCCCCTAAGAAAAAATCAAAATATAAAGCGATAGAAAAATTGGACTTTTCTCGGCGATGGACCTCCTAGACAGTTTTCTTGAGGGATTTAAGTCGAAAGAAAAAGGACAAAAATATTTTCTTTGTAGGTAATGTAGCAATCACCCCTTCGTTTTTCTCTGTGTTGCGGTTCTTTTCCAAGGGTTTTGTTTGAACCGAGTGTAGTTATTTATATTATTTAGGAGGAGGAGACATTGTGGTGTGATTGGAATTGAAGCAATATCTCTTGACATTGTTATGCCTTGAGAATAGTGAGTACTTTGGTGGTGACGCTTAGAGTCAGTTTTTGACTCCTGTATAAGTGCCTTATATTGTATGATCTAAACTTTGCTTAACTTCTTTGACTAGAGTCTCTTGATGAGTCCCATCCTGAGTGAGTTATGTGCCATGTGTGTGTGAGGTTTGTGTGTTATTCTGTGCATTCCATTAGCTAGAACTTTCCTCGTATGTTTGCAAAGCAAAATAGTAGTTTTGTTTAGTCTTGGAAGTGATATAGGCGTTTCTTTGTTAAGCCAGATATAAATAGTTTACTCGCCTAATTGTTATGTATCGTAGTTAATCCTTTAAGCCTATAATCTAGTTTTTTGGCAAACCACATTATAAGCCTTACCCATTTGTTTGAATTAACTATCTATTTGTCACGAGCCAATTTCATTATAGGCCGTGATGACGGCCAACACCATTGTTAGGGAAGACAACACTAATCAACTAGTTATTTACCGTTTAAATAAATTATTAAGTAGTAACATTTCCATATTTGTTAAAAAGATTTAGAAATTTGCAAGTGTATCATAAGAAAACGGAAACAATAAGTAGTAATCGAAATCATGAAAGCATATCCAAAATCATAAGTCTACTAGTGTGTGTGCCAAGACCTGGTGTCACAAGTGTGTGGGCAATCTTGTAGAATATACAAAAGAATGCTAGACTATTGTCTGAAAGGGAATAGATGGAAAAGTAAATCATAAGGGAGACTCCAGCTGCTGCGGAACGGCACGGAAGGCAGCTCACTGTGAATTCTCGAGGTAGGGATCAACTGTGCGCGCCGGACGAGTAACTAGATGCACCTGCCTCAGATCCTATGCAATTAAGTACAGAAGTATAGTATGAGTACAGAAACAACATGTACCCAGTAAGTATCTAGTATAACCTCGAAGAAGTAGTGCCGAGGGGTCGACTTTGACACTTACTATGGGCTAAATATAATATAATCAAAGTGTTATACTAAGCATGGATTTCATGAATAATACTGAAAGCTCAATAATAGGAAATGATGAGTTCTTTCAAAATTATAAATTCAAATTTAGTTTTATCATTTAACAGCTTACATTTCAAGATATTTAATCATTATCAATCATGGAGAGTCCAAATAATTATCATGCGCAAATTATGTCGAGGTCGTACGGCCCGATCCAACGTAATATTTAAATTATGCACTGCCGAAGGGTCGAACGACGTGAAACATAGATGAATCTATTTACGACCGAGGTGTTCGGCCCGATCCACAAATAGCAATTTCTTTTTAAAGGAAGCACAAAGTTCATATTTACAGTCAAGCATTCCATTAAAACTTTCATTTAAGTGAATTTAAACCTTTTACATTTCATTTGTCAAGTTCGACGACTTATGTAATCGAATTAGCAAGTAAGGGCACAAACATTTCAAGTAAAGCATGATACGGATCCTAAACTACCCAGACAATAGCGTAGTAGTAGCTACGTACGGACTCTCGTCACCTCGTACGTACGTAGCCCCAACAAATAGAAACACACATTTATTTAATTCACCTATGGGGTTAATTCCCTCTTACAAGGTAAGAAAGGAGACTTACCTCGTCTCAAGACCTAATTCCCTATTCAAGAACCCGCTTTAACCTCCAAAATTGATGTCAAACGACTCGAAACAAGTGAAACGTTACGTAAATTTATCAAAAGTTCCTATCCCCACTATTAAAGTGATTACCCAATCCAAATCGCAAGATTCCTAAAATTCACCCCTGGGCTCACATTCCCGTATTACGGAAAATTTTGATGAACGTTGTTACCCGTAACCTTAGGAACATAAATATAGGATTCATACTAAGTTCCATAACCAAATTCGTGGTCAAATCTCATTTTTATCAAAAACCTAGGTTTTCATCTAAACCCTTGATTTTCACTAATTTTTATATGTTAATTTACCCATAATCTATGTATTTAACTCATGTTGTGTAGAAATTACTTGCCTCAAAGTGCTAGGTGAAAATCCTCTTCCAAAAGCTCTAAAAATCGCCCAAGAGATGAAGTGAAATGAAATAAATGGCCTAAGTCCCGCATTAAAAGAGTTGGGCACATGCCTCTGATGTTCCCATTTATGACACCAGTTTTGCAAAAAGCGACGGTCACAAATGTGACAGAACACTCGCTAATGCGACAAAACACTCACAAATGTGAAGCCTGGCTTCAGCTGCTCAGGTCGCAAATGCGATCACTGCTGAAGTCGCAAATGCGGCTCAGATGTCATAAATGCGAACAATGCCCCAGTCGAACTTCTTCGAAATTGGGAAATTCTTCTCGCAAATGTGAGGTTCACATTAGCGAACTATATTTTGCATTTGCAAGACTTGTAACTAATGCCAAGAAACACCAAAAAACTGGTGTGTTTTTCACCCCTTTCAAACATCTGAAACTCTCCCGAGCCCTCGAGGCTCCACACCAATCACCCACACAAGTCTAGCAACATCATAAAAACTTGCTCGTGCGATGGGAACACTGAAATAACATCAAAAACCACGAAGGGGGCGCCAAAACACATGAATTATTCATGAACTCTAAAAACTTCTAAAACACTTCCGTGGTCTGATTCCTATCAAATCAACTCGGAATGACGCCAAACTATGCGTGCAAGGCTTAAATGACATTACGGACCAACTCCAACTTCCGGAACTGGAATCTGAACTCGATATCAAAAAGCTCACCCTCATTCAAACTTTCCAAGAACTCTAAGTTTCTAACTTTTTCCAAATGACTTTGAAATGACTACGGACCTCCGAATCCACATCCGAACGCGCTCCTAAGTCCAGAAGTCAAACTTGGCCTTTTAGGCCAACCTTAAGGAACCAAGTGTTCTGATTTCAACCCGAACCCCTCCAAATCCCAAACTAACTATCCCCGCAGGTCATAAAACAGTAAAGGTATGTACGGGAAGTCTTATTTAGGGGATCGAGGTTCCAGAAAAAAAAATGACCAATCGGGTAGTTGAATTCTACACCTCTTGAACAAACGTTTGTCCTCGAATGGGTTTAGATTCATACCTGAAGTGCTGAATAGGTGTGGGTATATGCTCTGCATTTCTTCCTCGGACTCCCAGGTCGCCACGTCGACTGGTTGGCCCCTCCACTGAACCATTACTGCGGAAATCCTCTTGGATCTCAACTGGACATCCTGTCTAGCAATGATGGAAACTGGCTCCTCCTCATAACCCAAGCTCTCATCTAGCAGAAAAATGCTGAAGTCTAACACATGCGACAAGTCGGCGTGATACCTATGAAGGATAGACACGTGTAAAACTGAACGAACCCCTGATAGGCTGGGAGGCAAAGCAAGCTTACAAGAAACCTCCACAACACCTCAAATGGGCCTATAAACCTTGGGCTCAACTTGCCCTTCTTCCTGAATCTCACAATACCCTTCATCAGCAATATTTTCAAGAGAACCTTCTCGCCTACAACAAATGATACATCATGCGCCTTCTGATCTGCATAACTCTTTTGTCTTGATTGCGCTGTGCGAAGTCGCTCCTGAATCAACTTTCCCTTTTCCAAGGCATCCTTCACCAAATCAGTACCATACAACTTAGCCTCGCCAAGCTCAAACCACCCGATGGGAGAACGACATCACCGACCGTATAATGCCTCAAATGGAGTCATCTCGATACTGGACTGATAACTGTTATTGTAAGCACACTCGGCCAAAGGCAAGAACTAATCCCACTATTCCCCAAAGTCAATCACACATGCCCTCAGCATATCCTCAAAGATCTGAACTGTCCGCTCTGACTGTCCGTTGTTCTATGGGTGAAACTCAATGCTGAGCTCTACACGACTTCCCAACTCACTCTGAACGGCTCTCCTGAAATGCGAAGTGAACTGAGGTCCTCTATCTGATATGATGGAAACAAGCATACCATGCAACCGAACTATCTCCCGAATATAAATCTGGGCCAACCTCTCTGATGTATAAGTAGTTGCAATTGGAATGAAGTGTGCCGACTTGGTCCACCTGTCGATAATGACCCAAACTGCATCAAACTTCCGCAAGGTCCGTGGCAACCCAACTACGAAGTCCATAGTAATGCGCTCCTATTTGCACTCTAGTATAGTCATCTGCTGGAGTAGGCCACCTGGCCTCTAGTGCTCATACTTTTCCTGCTGTCAATTTAGGCACCTAGCTACATACTCAACTATGTCTTTCTTCATCCGTCGCCACCAATAATGTTGCCTCAGGACACAATACATCTTTGTTGCACCTGGATGAATGGAATACCGAGAACTGTGTGCCTCCTCTAGAATCTTTCCTCTTAAGCCATCAACATTAGGAACACATAGATGACCTTGGAGTCGCAGAACACCATCCTTGCCAATAGAAACCTCCTTGGCACCACCCTGTAGTACTGTCTCTCTAAGAACTACCAAGTGCGGGTCAGCAAACTGTCACGCCTTGGTCTGATCCAATAGTGAAGACTGGGCAACAACATATGCAAGAACTCGACTGGGCTCTGAAATGTCCAACCTCACAAGTCTATTAGCCAAGGACTGAATGTCCAAAGCTGGTGGCCTCTCCTCTGCTGAAATGATCGCCAAGCTACCCATACTCTTTGCCTTTCTGCTTAAGGCATACGCGACTACATTTGCGTTGCCCGAATGATAAAAAATGGTGATTTCATAATCTTTTAGTAACCCAAGCCTTCTATGCTGCCTTAAATTGAGATCCCTTTGCTTGAAGAAATGGTGTAAGCTGCGATGATCAGTGTAAACCTCACATGACACCCCACAAGATAATGCCTCCATATCTTAAGAGCGTGAACAATCACAGCTAACTCCAGATCGTGCACAGGGTAATTCTTCTCATGAATCTTCAGCTGACGTGAAGCATATGCAATAACTCGCCCCTCCTGCATCAATACACATCCAAAGCCAACACGTGAACTATTCAAATACACACCATGCATTCCAGAACCGATAGGCAACACTAGAATTAGTGCTGTAGTCAAAGCTATCTTGAACTTCTGAAAGCTCGTCTCACAATCATTGGACCAACGGATTGGAGCACCCTTTTAGGTCAATCCAGTCAGAGGTGCTGCAATGGATGAAAAACCTTGCACAACCCGACGATAATAACCTGTTAAAACCCTATGAAACTCCTCATCTGAGTCACCGAAGTGGGATGAGGCCAACTCTGAACTGCTTCAATCTTCTTGGGATCCACCTTAATACCCTCTCCTAATACAACATGCCCTAAGAAGGCCACAGACTCTAGAAAAAACTCACACTTGGAGAACTTAACATATAACTTATGTTCTCGCAATGTCTGAAGCACCACTCTCAGATGTCGTCGTGCTCCCCCAGGCTACATGAGTAAATCAAAATGTGATCAATGAAGACAATAACGAAGGAATCTATATAAGGCCTAAACACCCTGTTCATAAATTCCATAAAAGCCGCTGGGGCATTAGTCAAGCCAAAGGACATCACTAGAAACTCGTAATGTCCCCATCTAGTACGGAAGGTAGTCTTCAGGACATCTAACTCCCGAATCATCAACTGATGGTACCCCGATCTCAAGTTGATATTGGAAATCACCCTAGCACCCTGCAACTGGTCAAACAAATCATCAATACGCAGCAACAGGTACTTGTTCTTGATGATAACCTTGTTTAACTGGCGGTAATCAATGCACATCCGCATAGTTTCATCATTCTTCTTCACAAATAGCACTGGTACACCCCAATGTGATACGCTTGGCTTGACGAACCCCATTTCTAACAACTCCTCAAGCTGTTCCTTCAACTCTTTCGGAGCCATACGGTACGGTGGGATGGATATAGGCTGGGTACATAGAGCCAAATCAATACAAAATCAACATCGCTATCAGGTGGCATGCCTGGAAGGTCAGAAGGAAACACATCGGCAAATTCAAAGACTACTGGCACTGAATAAATCGTCGGAGACGCTGCGGTAGTGTCCCGAACATAAGCTAGATAAGCCAAACAACCCTTCTCGACCATATGTCGAGCCTTCAGAAAAGAGATGACCCTATGGAAACCCAATTTTTCCCTCATTTTTTTATTTGTATATATATACTTTCAAAATAGTATATTTGCATTATCATTTATTTTATAAACCTATAGAGGCATTTTACATAATTTTCCATAATTTTTATACGTTTTAAATCAATTTCTTTCTCCTTTATTTTATAAATACCCAATAATTATCCTTCAAATTATTTTTATGGTGATTTAATCATCCAAACTCATCATCTATACCAACATGTATTCTTTTAAATATTTTACTGCATTTTTTATAATTACATTTGCATTTTTAGGCTAATTGCATATTTTTGCAATAATGGCCTATATTCATGTAAAATTACGTTATTTATTCAGAAAATGATTTATTTTTATAATATTAAGTAATTGTTCTTAATCATTTTTACTGAAAAAAATAATATTTTTGTTATTTATAACTATTTTATAAATTATTTTTCCTAAATATTGGGTATTTAAATAATAGCCTAATTCTAAACCTATTTTCGGACCTAAAATTACCCAGACCTCAGCCCAATTACCCAATACACTGGCCCAATAACCCCTAGCCCAAACAATACTCTACCTGGTCGGTACCCGTTTCTTTAACCCGCCCCAGTCCCATTACCATAATTAATCTACCTAATTCCCCATTTCATCTCAAACGCCGCCCTCATATTCTCTCAAACCCCCCTCTTCTTCTTCAACTAAGCCTTAGCCGTCTTCCACACAAATCCTTCTCCTAATCCCACCAGACATGGGATTCAACTGCTATTGTTTGCCATATATGGCATCCTCTTGGTACTAGTTACTCTCTTATGGTGCTTGCCTAAACATGGCAAGCAAATCTCATCAGAATCGAACCGAAATCAGTTCAAATCCTTGACCTTTCTGCTATTCCGTCTATATTCATCCTTTGTTCCATTATGGGTATCAATCTCTATGTATATTTGTTGATTCTTACTTACCCTAAAACTAGGGTTTTCAGATCTCTTTAAATCTACCCAAAATTGGTGCGATTCATCAATTTTTAGTGTTATTATGTCTATATTCATCCTATGTTACTATTTTTGGGTATATTCTGTCGATATTCACTTTCCCTAGAAAAATTAGGGTTTGAGATTTTTCTCTTTCCTCACTGATTTTCGATTGCATGTGATGTTCTTTCCTATCTCGTGTTTGATTGATGATTTTCCTTGTTTGGGTGTTTAATTTCTACTACTATATAAACCCCTCCCCATTCCCCTTTTTGAACGGACCTTAATTGATATAATCTCACTAAAAATATGAGGCTTTGCTTTGTGAATTCCTTATTATTTCGCTCTTTATTTTGTGGTGGCCGACTGAAAGCTAAGGCCACAGAGAATCTACTGTTCGAACTCTTTTGGACTCTTGTCGATCTTTGGTTTTTGTTTTTTGTCCATTTAATTGGTAACCTACTAGACTCTTGTAGTTCCATCCCTATATGTTCTTGATATGCGTATGTTCTCACCTCTAAAATTCTTGGCGTAACATGTTTTCAGGATTACTTTTGCATGTGGTTCTATTCATTCTACTTTGTTCTAAGTATTTTAGCATCTGACTCCCCCCCTAATGCTACTAGTTTTGTGTTTACCCAAGCCTAACTTGGGTAATCTGAGTAAGGGTGGCTGGATGTTTCACTAATCATGCTTGTTTGTTTTATCTTTAACCTCTATAATGAATGCTAGAATGTCTGTGTTAATTATAATGTGTTCACTTTCTATTTTGTCACTTAGCGTGCTCACATGAACCCCATACCCCATTAGTAACTGATTGAGATCTTAACAGTTACCTCATCCTATTTTTCAATGACCTGCTCGAACTATTTTCTGACAGGATTTAGATATTCTCTAGTTGTTTTGTGTATTATGACAATCCTAGAATACCCATATGTGATATTTGGTATGAGTTTGCTATTTTACACTGTTCTAAGTCCTTGCAATGTTTGTTCTGCATATACAACGTGTTGCAATTTGTATTAAAACCATTTGCTATCGACTATGATCCTGCTTCTATGCTAATATGTCTTCTTGTCTGTCCCTTGTTCATTTGATACCCTGTTTCTTCCAGTGTTTATCACAAAATATGTTCCCCATCATGCCCAAATACTAATTAGCATGACCCTAGGATACATTTTTAGCTTAATCTGAACCTCTTAAACCTCAATTGAGTTTGTCTCATGACTGCTAATCCTGCAACTTGTTTCTTTCCCCCAACTCTTTAAATATGTGGCTATCTATTTGGTGTTTTCCTATGTGTTGAAATCATGCTAAACCTACAGGCCTGTTTGATTACATGCTCTCCATTGCTATGTCTGCTTTACGTTATAAGTGTGTACCCTATTTTTGTCCCTCGACTATTGTCCATTCTCCCTCATTGTAACTTATGCTATTCTGAACTCTTTATTTTTAGCCAGCTGAAAGCCAAGGCTATCAAGGCTCTTGCTACTGACCTCCCTTGTGTGAGTACTGGTCGGGGTCAATTTAGGCCCTTGTGAACTCTGACGCACTAGGATTTGGGTCTTTGATCATTCCCTCTGATAATAAAACTTGCACTATCCCTGAATCTCCCCTATTAACCTCCCTAGTGTGAGCACTGCCCTAGGTTCTTGAAGCCATTGGGAACTCTAACATATTAGGGTCCAAGGTTCTTTGCCATTTTTCCTCATAGCTCAACTTTGCCCTCTCTACCTACTGAATGAGCCAATGGGCTGGTGCATGGCTGTTTTCTGATCTTTTGATAGCTACTGGGTTTTGGCTAATTTATGTAAAATAAGGGATTTTTTCTAGGTTTAATTGGCTACGACTTCTGGGCTGTGATGAAGCCTGTTGATGTGAAATTGAAGGCTTGGCCTTGCCGAGCATACTTTGGGCCTGTCTAAGGCCTACTATAGTTATTTCATAACTCTGTAATTTGTTTCATTCATTGGGCCAATAACAATTCTGTAATAACAATTGGGGTGTTAGTAAAAATTGGGAAAATAGGTTTACTTTAATATTTGCATGAACGGGTAGAAATCCTGCCAATAGATGTTTAATTTATTTAACATGTTCTGTTCCTATGCGCCGTTAGATAACCTGCCTATAGGTGTTTAAATTGCTCAAACATGTTATGTTACTGTGTTTGTTAGATAAGCTGCCTATAGGTGTTTAATTTGTTTAACATGTTCTGTTCCTATGCGCTGTTAGATAACCTGCCTATAGGTGTTTAATTTTCTTAAACACGTTCTGCAACTGTGTGTTAGATAACCTGCATATAGGTGTTTAATTCGTTTAACATATTCTGCTTATACATGTTTATTAGATATCATGCCTATAGGAAATAAAAGGACCAATCTTTCAATTGCAGCATGTTCGCTAGATACCATGATTATAGGATTGTATTGTTTTTTGTTCTACTAATTCGAATTTTAGAAATCATGCCTATAGGGTCTTAATTGGTTAATGTGTTGTTGTTATAATTACTCACTTAAGAGACTTGCCTATAGGAGCTAGAACCAGTTTCAATTACTAATCGTTAGAAATCCTGCCTATAAGACATTATCACTAGCTTTTAAGTGCTAATATTGAACTCTCAAACATTGCTTCGTTGCCACTATTAGAAAGCAATCCTATTGCATCAAACTGAACAATTTTGAATATCTACCATAGTTATCACTGCCAATTACTGCACCTAGATATCATGTCTATAGGTTTAAACATTTATAGTTTGTAATAATCAGCATATAATATCAGGTTCCCTAAATTGTGTCATTATTAGAAGTCATGCCTCTAAAATAATGCCTTGCGTCTGAAACTACCCGTAATCTGATTCAAATTCATCTAGAAATCATTTTTATAGGTTTAAGGTTCTGAACTCTGAAATCTCCTAATTTGCTTATGTGTTTGCGTGCATTTGTTGTCCAAGTATGGGGGTCAATGTGAGTCTTTAGTTGCTTTTATATGAAGTCCAACTTGTTTTGTATGTCGCCTAGTTTTTTCATTTTGAGCAACCGAAGTTAAGTCTAGAACCACCCAAAAATAAAGGTCCAAACATCCCCTGGACCATGGTCATGGACGGGTAGTGCACGCATAGGGTGCGAGTTATAATTGAACTAGTACGCTTTAGGTAACAACTTAAGATAGTAATCGGGTAGCAGGACATGATAGTCTGTGTCCGCTGAATAATATGAGTAACACCCCATCTGGAGGGAGTTATGAAGTATTATATATGGGGTGATCCTATAGGCTAAAAAACTAAGGAGCCCCCCCCCCCCCTTTCTTTCTTTTCCTACTATAATCAAAAATAGTTGTACCCTCTATTCAAAACCTGTTTATAATAGACTTCTTAAATTTGTGTGCTCTCTCTTTATTTATTTGATCACATACACTAATTCATATAATTCGAGTTCGGCCGGGACCCACAGTTGTGGACCTCGAAGAGTGCTTAACACCTTCTCTTCGAGGTAATTTCGAGCCCTTACCCGATTGTTGGTAACACAAACTGTTTAAACCTGAGTTATTTGCAAATAGGTGCCCTAACGCACCTCAAACCAATTAGGTGTGGACTCTCTCTTTTAACACCTTCCTCAAAAGAGTTGTCACGTGTCGAAGCCCAATTTCGCAAGAAAAAGGGGGCGCAACAGAATGGCGACTCTGCGGGGGATTTTTAGGCTCTTACCATAAGTGAACTTGGTCTATATGAATTAGTCTTCTCTGATAAACGTGTATTTATAATTTGATATTACATGAATATCCTACTCCCATTTCCCATTTATTGTTACATGTACACCCTTTTCCCGTTTTCCCTTTATTTCAATCGCATGCAAATATCTTCGCTCAATTTGGTCATAACATACATTTTCCTTTAAACATTTTTAGAATTGCTACATCATGTCTCTCCCACCCTTACTCCCTTGTCTGCTTTATTACAATTTCCACATTGCGCGAACTAATTTCTTCCTTGTTGTCCTTTCTTTTTATGTCTTTACATTTCATTTGGTACTGCATTTACTATTTTCATCATGCAAAATATTTGACAACGTGTTGTTTTATCTTTTCATAAAGCATGCTCCACATCACATTCCACTCGTGCGTAATTAATACCATAGCGGCGCTTGATGAGTGTCCGCGCTCTTCCTAAATCACCCTTTTGATTTGGAAAGGCTTATATGTAGTAAAACTAGTCGATCAGCGGTGCAGTCGACGGTTCCGTACCTTTCCTTCTGAAGTTGTCCTCTTGAGGGTACTGGTCTAGACTCTTCTAGAATCCCCCGCTCTAATATTAACAGTGCGTGCGTCATGTCCAAACCTAGTATGGGTTAGAACGTAGTCTGCGTAATAACTCACTAAGTCAATCCTTGTCCAAAGTTGGCCAGGATTTACATAGTCCCAATGGACACAATCACGGTCTGTGCCTTATTTGTAGAAAACGTGCCAATATGTTGATCATTAACGTGTAAATATCCAAATCCAGAGGGGAAAAGGGCTAACTTTATTTTTTTTGCAGAAATGAGGCACGGAATCCCCAGGTTCGGCATGGTTCGAAATATCCCACCTTTGCTGCTAGATTGGTGGGAAAATCTCCCGTCAAGTCACAAAAACCATGTGAAGAGTATCCTCAGGAATTTACCCTCTATGTTAGACATTCAGCCAAGGAATGCATTAATCGAGGCCACCACCATGTTCAGGGATGAGAAGAGAGCCGTTTTTTGTTTTGGTGACATAAAAATGACTCCCTTTTTCGAAGAAATAAGAGTTTTTCTGAGCTCCCATGGGACATCCCTAGTTTGTTGGTACTGAAAAACCGCATTTCTCGAGGTTTCTTGAAAATGATGAAGAAAAATGATGATTTAGTCTGTCTAAAGAAGTCTTACATTCCATTCGATTTCCTCTATGAACTTTATGGGCACAGCAAGTCATACCGTCTTTACCATGATGAGTTTTCCATCACTTCTTTTAGTTGGACTCACCTCCGAGTTTTTGTATTCATTGTCTATTTTCTAGGGATGCTGGTATTTCCGATACAAGGTGAAAGGATCCACACTCGCCTAGCTATGGTCACTAAGGCATTAATGGAGGGGATTGAGGGAAAAACTTACACTATTGTCCCTATGATTCTGGCTGATATGTATCGGGCTTTAGACCGTTGCAAAAAGGGGTATAGGCATTTCGAGGGTTGCAATCTGTTGCTGCAAGTATGGTTATTGGAACAACTTCAAAGAGGAGAATACCGTTGTTGGCCCAAGTTCTGGTGAAGCTTTGAAGAATGACATATGAACTCAGTCATGGACCAGGTCCACCGTGTGAGGCACAGTTTCGTTACCCTAGAACTCTAAAAACTGGGATATTGCCTAAAATTTAGCGATGCCTAATAATCACTAAGAGACCGAAATTACACTTTGAGTAGACTTCTAATTGACCCCTGAAAAAGATGTCGTTACTACATTTAAGTGTAGTCACCTTTAAATATACCACACCTTTTCTTCTTTAGTCCATAACCGTCAAAACTCTTCTTAAGTTCTGATCACCCTTCCTCTCTCCAAAATTCCCAAATTTTTCAAGAAACAATCCACCATGTCTAACCCCCAAGATAATCCTGCCACTCCCCCACCAGCATCTCCCTCGAACGCATCCTCATCTACTCCTCCTATCGAAAACCCAAAACCTAGGTTTCATAGGCAAAAAATGATAGCTAGAAAAATTGTAGCTTCTCAAGCTTTACGGAAAGCTCTAAGTGAGAAATTGAAGGCTAGCCAGAGGAAGGAAAGTCATGCACAAAAATCTTGCTCATGCTCTGAGTCTGATGATTTTATTTCTGCCAGCGAAGGTGAAGAACATGGGTCTTCAAACACTGAAAATATTCAAGAAAACCCTGGTGAGGTAAATACTTGCTTGGTATTCTCTGATGTGGTTGAAAAAGTTGAAAATAGGATTGTCTTGTTAAAGATGTATAGGGGGCTAATTCTAGTAGAAGAGGAGGTAAAAAGAAAGAAAAAGAGAGAGAGGGAGTCAGTAGTAATGTGAGGGAAAATAAGAAAGAAAAAGTATTGGCTATCTGTGGAGGTATTGAAGAAGGTGGCAACAAGTCAGGGGGGAAGTAGTTCCGGGGAGGCGGCTGAAGGGCTTGTTAATTTAAGCAAGGAAGAAAATGAACCAGGTTCATCTGCTGAGGAAACTTTGGTAGATCTTCTAAAGAAGGATAGTATCAGTTATGATCCAAAGAAGCGCAAGGCTTCCACACAGAAGGCTCCGACTGCTTCAAAGCCAACAACAAAAAGCAAAATGTCATCCCCAAAACCTACTGTACCTTCAGTACCAAAGGGAAAAGCTACCAGGAGCAGGGTCAAACAAAGTGAAGCAGAATTGCAGAAAGCTTTGGAAGAGAGCATGAAGAAAAAGAGGGAAAAGGGAAAAGCAAAGGTTGTGAAGAGTTCTGAGGTTGTAGAAGAAGAAGAAGAGGAGATGGAACGGGTCCATCAGGAAAGAGGAACAACTGAAGAGGTTCCCACACCCAAACCAAAAAGTTCCAAGAAGTCTTCCTCTGTACCTGTACCTGCTGAATCTTCTTTAGCCAAATGAACTAGGTCTGCTGTGAAGGGAAAACAAAAGAAAATTATTGTAGAAGATGAAGAGTGGAGTGGTGGAGAAGAAGAAGAGGAATCTGAGAAAGACCAAGATAGGTTTGCCATCTTTGGCAGAAGAAAAATTCTGAAAGGAAGACTATTGAGAGACCTGGATGAGCCAGGTATGAGAAGACTGGTGGATGCTCTTACTGCACAAGGGTTGAAGGACATGGTCCTTGAGATGCATGGGAGGCTGGCTAGGAATGAATTGATTGAGTTTATGGCCAATGCCACTGTGAAAAATAGGGCAGTCTCCAGCCTGGTGAAGGGTGTAAAAGTGAAGTTTAATGCAATCAAACTAGGTGAGATTCTGGGCATACCTAGTGAAGGGTATGATGATTATACAAGGCATGGGTTGCCATGTTTGGAATCTCTCCCACTGCTCTTGAAATTACTAGAAATTTTTGTGATGCTTCAACTGTTGAAGATGTACCTGAAGCCAAATTTGTGCATAAAAGTGAGATGAGACCTGAGCACAAGGTATTGTTTGAATTTGTTAACAAGTGCCTGCTGCCCAGACAAGAGAGGAGGCATACTGCCAACTACATGGACCTAGTGCTTATGGAGTGCCTTGTGAGGGAAATGCAGATATATTGGCCCGCTTTCATTGTCAAACTACTAGACAGGGTCATTAATGGCTCCAACGCACATGCAACTCCATATGGGTTCATATTGACTACTGTGCTAGATAGGCTAAGGGTTCCTTTGAAGAAATGGGAGATAGCATCAAGCAAGGAGCATTTTGGTGTTAAGACCTTATTGGCTTGTGACTATCCTGTCAATGCCACCCCAGTTGAACCTGGCTCATCTCTGAAGACACCTGAGAACAGCAAGGTTAGGGCTTTGGTTCAAGAGTATGGAACTAAGGATGCTGAAATTGCTAGGCTTCATGCTCGTGTTGCTAAATTGGAAACTGAAAGAGATGGCCTTAGAGCTGAGCTAACAAAAGAAAAGGAGAAAAGTGAGGGGATGCTTCAAAATATGCTCAACCTTCTCCAAACCCAGCCCTCTAGTTCCTCCAAGACTTAGGTCCTCCAATTGTTATCTTCTGAACCAGTCTAGTAACCCCCAGTGATCCAGATTAGGGACTTTTTCTGTTTTTTTTTTGCTCATGTTTGGAAGTTTTTCTTTCTTTTTGTGGTTTGTAGGTGAAAACATATCGTATCAATGACAACTGATGTTTCTTTTGTTCTATGAAGATTTTGTTCTTAATAGCTTAAATGTGTTTGTTGATTATTAATGATTTAATCCATGTTTTCACTTGCAGTTTCCCAAGTGGCCATGAGTAATTACTACAATCTAGGATTCACATTGTATGCAACTTTTCGATGATGCCAAAATGGGGAAGAGATATTGTGCTTTAATTTATTCTGAATAATGTGATATTTATAACCTAAATTAATCCTGGTCCTTGATGATAAGTTTATTGTTGATGTTAAGCTGAGTTCTTACAGTTTTTTGATCCATAAAAACACAGAGTTTGTCGTCATCAAAAAGGGGATTTGTTGGCCCAGGTTCAGGTGATGTTTTGAAGAATGACAAATGAACTCAGTCATGGACCAGGTCCATCATGTGAGGCACAGTATTTATCATCTTAGACATGTGAGATACACGTGAAGGAGATAAGTCTCAGTGATCAAGCAGCAATATCTCCTGAACTAATCGAAAAGGTTGCATATTGGAGGAGGAGAGAAAGTCTCCTCATAGGAAGAGGACACAATCCAGATAAAGGATAGGGTTGGAGTTTGTATTGTTCAAGGATTCAACTTCGATGGAAGATCAACAATTGAGTCTCAATCAAACTTTGATTACTAACTCATTAAATAACAGCGATTATTCTCTTTTACAAGAATTGCACAAATGTAGAAGTTAAACTAAATTGAGAGCAAAAGAGCTAGGCAATTTTGCAAGCAATTTATGTGATATTCAAGGGTGCTTCCTGAAGCTACCTGGACAAGATAGAAGAACGGATTCCATTGTGTCTTTCTTTTATTCTAGTTCAATTGTAGTAGGTATTTTAAAGTTGTACCTTTTTAGCTTTCATAGAAGCAATTGTATTAGGTACTTTGAGTATTCAAGTTAGAGTTAACTTCAAGGTTTCACAGCAGTTGAGGGTGTGTGCCACATTGGGATTAGAGTTTAATCATAGGGGAAGACTATGAACTCTAGGACATAGTCACTGATGGTCCCCTAGCAACCACAAAAAAGAATGCTGAAGGAGTTGATGTGCCAAAGACAAGGGTTGACTGCACTGCTGAAGACTTGAGGAAGTGGGAGAAAAATGCTAAAGCCAAGAAATAGCTTGTGTGTGGACTGGGTCCTGATGAGTACAGCAGAATTCAAAGTTGTACCACTGCTAAGGAAATCTGGGACACCTTGCAAGTGGCTCATGAAGGAACACCTCAAGTAAAGATGTCCAGAGGAACACTGTTGTATTCTCAATATGGGAACTTCACAATGAAGGAAGGAGAAATAATTCAAGAAATGTATACTAGGTTCAGTACACTGACAAATGAACTTAAATCTCTTGGAAGGATCAGTCTTGAAGAAGGCAAGGTTGAGAAAATTCTGACAAGGGTTCTGCCAGTCACATATGAAAGCAAAATCACTGCCATTCAAGAATCCAAGAATATTGCTACTCTCAGACTGGATGAACTGATTGGAAATCTCACCGCTTATGAAATGAGAAGGCAAACCATAAAGATGGATACACCCAAGAAGGAGAGAAGCTTAGCTCTCAGAATTGCTGAAGGTTCAGATCTGGAAGATGATGAGATGGCTATGATCACTAGAGATTTCAAAAAGTACTTGATGAGAGGAAATGGTTCTTCAAGAGATACAACCTTCAACAAGACAAGAGATCCTGAGAAACAGACCAATGAGGGTTGCTACAGGTGTAGTAAGACTGATCACATGATCAAGAACTGTCCTCAATGGGAAATTGAGTGGAAGAAAGAAAGGGCGGAACAAAGGAACAGGTTCAACCAAAAAGGAACAAAGGTTCAACTAAGGCTATGGTTGCTGCTTGGGGAGAAACCTCAGATGAAGACTCAGAAGATGAAGCTGAAGAAGAGCAAGCACTGATGGCCATCGGAGAATTAGATGATGAACAAGAGGTAAGTATTCTTCATCTCAAAGACAAGATTAAAATTTTGTCTAAAGAAAGGTTGGCCGAGCTATTACTAGACTTCATTGATGAGTCTGAGATAATTAACAATGAGAAGGAAGTTCTGTCTAGGGAATGTGTGATCCTAAAAGCAAAATGCAAAAGTCTAGAGTCTAGGGCTAATGAGAGTGATAACACAAATGCTGAATTGAAGAACTAGGTTCTTGAACTTGATAACAGTGTCCTAGAACTTAGGTCTGAAAACTTAAAACTGAAACTAGGAACTGGAAAGAAGAAAGTTGATCACACATATCTCACTCTAGAGGAAAACCTAGGAAAAATGAAGGATGAATTGTATAAAAAGGATGAACTAATCAAAGTCCTAAAAGAAGATCTAGGAAAGGTGAAACATGAATTAGACAGAACTTGCAAATGGAACAAGGCCTCTGATGCACTCTCTTGGTTTCAAGAGCATCACAACAAAAGAGGACTTGTCTATGGGACTCAAGCACCAAAGTGGGACCCTAAAACCAAGTACCTCACACTTCCTGAGAATAAAATATGCACACACTGTGGCAAGAATGGCCATTACAAAAATGAATGTAATGCAAAAGTAAAGGCCAGTCAAAAGAACAAAGCCTTTGTTCAAGAGAAAAATAAGCTGCCTGGATGGGCAAGAAGGAATTTGATTCATCCTTTTGCCTATAGAAAGGGACCCAAATTAGTTTGGGTTCCTAAGACTAACCCCTGATTTATTTTGTAGGTCCAAGTGAAAGGATGCAGCCAAATATGGTATATGGATAGTGGTTGCTCAAAATATATGACTGGGAACAAGGACCCGTTCCTTTCAGTTGAGAACTTAAAAAGAGGTAATGTCTACTTTGGTAATGGAAAGAAAGGTGAGATCATTGGGGTTGGAAAGGTCGGAAAGACAGATTCTCATTCCATAGAGAATGTCTACTTGATAGATGTCTTGAAATATAGCCTAATAAGTGTGTCACAATTGTGTGACAGAGGTAACCTTGTGGCTTTTACCTCCACCAAATGCTTTGTGATTAACCTTACCACTGGCAAGATTGTTTTGCAGGGAAAAAGAGTTAACAATATTTACATTGTAGATTTGTCTACTCTCTTAGAAAGTGAACTCACTTGTTTAAGTGTGTTGGTCAATGATCCCCTCCTGTGGCACAAAAGACTTGGTCATGCAAGTCTAAATCAGCTTAACAAATTAGTCTCTAAAGACTTGGTTATAGGGTTACCTAATATCATGTTCAAGGAAGACAAAGTTTGTGAGGCATGTGCAAGGGGGAAGCAGGTAAGATCATCCTTCAAAAGCAAGAAAATGCTAAGTACAACCAAGTCGTTGGAACTGGTCCACATGGATCTATGTAGTCCAACGAGAACCATGAGCAGAGGTGGAAAGAAATATGTAATGGTGCTTGTTGATGATTATTCTAGATTTACCTGGGTTCTATTTCTAACCTCCAAAGATGAAGCATTTGACATGTTCACTGCATTTGTTAGAAAAACTCAGAAACAATTAGGAAATCAACTTGCATCCATTATGTCTGATCATGGAACTGAATTTGAAAATTCCAATTTTGTTGAATTCTGTGATGAAAATAGTATAGATCATAATTTCTCTGCCCCTAGGACCCCTCAACAAAATGGAGTAGTTGAAAGAAAGAATAGAACTCTTGAGGATATGGCTAGAACCATGTGCTTTCTAGTAAATTGCCTCACAGCTTCTGGGCAGAGGCTGTAAACACTGCATGTTACATAAGCAATAGAT
>NW_017673372.1:71615-138787 GCF_001879085.1 Nicotiana attenuata
TGTATATATATGATTCACTGATCTCTTACAAAGTTTCTTCTATTTTGGCAATTGAGGCATGTTCAAGAGAGATCTATATGAAAACCTTGTTCATCAGTATGTGTTCATATGAAAAGCTCAGGTATGTTTTCTATACTCTGCACAATTAGAAAGATTATTTTTCCAATCATGAGCAGAAGTCCTACATTCATCAAATTCCCAGAAATTCTATCCGTTGAGCATTGAACCAGTTTCGTTACCCTAGAACTCAAAAAACCGGGATTTTTGCCTAAAATCTAGCGATGCCTAATAATCACTAAGAGACCGAAATTACACTTTGAGTAGACTTCTAATTGACCCCTGAAAAAGCTGTCGTTACTGTATTTAAGTCTAATCGCCTTTAAATACATCACACCTTTTCTTCTTTAGTCCATAACCGTCAAAACTCTTCTCAAGTTCTGATCACCCTTCCTCTCTCCAAAATTCCCAAATTATTCAAGAAACAATTCACCATGTCTAACCCCCAAGATAATCCTGGCACTCCCCCACTAGCATCTCCCTCGAACACATCCTCATCTACTCCTCCTATTGAAAACCCAAAACCTAGGTTTCATAGGCAGAAAATGATAGATAGAAAAACTGTAGCTTCTGGAGCTTTAAGGAAAGCTCTAAGTGAGAAATTGAAGGCTAGAAGAGGAAGGAAAGTCATGCTCAAAAATATGACTCAAGCTCTGAGCCTGATGATTTTATTTCTACCAGCGAAGGTGAAGAACATGGGTCTTCTGTCACTGAAAATATTCAAGCAAACCCTGGTGAGGTAAATACTTGCTTGGTATTCTCTGATGTTGTTGAAAAAGTTGAAAATAGGTTTGTCTTGGTTGTTCCTGTTAAAGATGTACATGGGGCTGATTCTAGTAGAAGAGGAGGTAAAAAGAATGAAAAAGAGACACAGGGAGTCAGTAGTAATGTGAGGGGAAATAAGAAGAAAAAGTATTGGCTATCTGTGGAGGTATTGAAGAAGGTGGCAACAAGTCAGGGGGGAAGTTGTTCTGGGGAGGCGGCTGAAGGGCTTGTTAATTTAAGCAAGCAACAAATGAACCGGGTTCATCTGCTGAGGAAACTTTGGCAGATCTTCTGAAGAAGGATGGTGCCAGTTATGATCCAAAGAAGCGCAAGGCTTCCACACAAAAGGCTCCAACTGCTTCAAAGCCAGCAAAGAAAAGCAAAATGTCATCCCCAAAACCTACTGTACCTTCAATACCTAAGGGAAGAGCTACCAGGAGCAGGGTCAAACAAAGTGAAGCAGAATTGCAGAAAGCTCTAGAATAGAGCAGGAAGAAAAAGAGGCAAAAGGAAAAGCAAAGGTTGTAGACAGTTCTGAGGTTGTAGAAGAAGAAGTGGAGATGGAACTGGTCCATCAGGAAAGAGGAACAACTGAAGAGGTTCCCACACCCAAACCAAAAAGTTCCAAGACTTCTTCCAAGAAGTCTTCCTCTGTACCTGTACGTGCTGAATCTTCTTTAGCCAAAAGAACTAGGTCTGCTGTGAAGGGAAAACAAAAGAAAATTGTTGTAGAAGATAAAGAGTGGAGTAGTGGAGAAGAAGAAGAGGAATCTGGGAAAGACCAAGATAGGTTTTCCATCTTTGGAAGAAGAAAAATTCTGAAAGGAGGACTGTTGAGAGACCTGGATGAGCCAGGTATGAGAAGACTGGTGGATGCTCTTTCTGCACAAGGGTGGAAGGACATGGTCCTTGAGATGCATGGGAAGCTGGCTAGGAATGAATTAATTGAGTTTATGGCCAATGCGACTGTGAAAAATGGGGTAGTCTCCAGCCTGGTGAAGGGTGTAAAAGTGAAGTTTGATGCAATCAAACTAGGTGAGATTCTGGGCATACCTAGTGAAGGGTATGATGATTATACAAGGCATAGGTGGCCATGTCTGGAATCTTTCCCCACTGCTATTCAAATTACATGAAATTTTTGTGATGCTGCAACTGTTGAAGATGTACCTAAAGCCAGATTTGTGCAGAAAAGTGAGATGAGACCTGGGCACAAAGTATTGTTTGAATTTTTTAACAAGTGCCCGCTACCCAGACAAGAGAGGAGGCATACTGCCAACTACATGGACCTAGTGCTTATGGAGTGCCATGTGAGGGGAATGCAGATAAATTGGCTTGCTTTCATTGTCAAACTACTAGACAGGGTCATAAATGGCTCCAAGGCACATGCAACTCCATATAGGTTCATACTGACTACTGTGTTGGACAGACTAAGGGTGCCTTTGAAGAAATGGGAGATGGCATCAAGCAAGGAGCATTTTAGTGTTAAGACCTTATTGGCTTGTGACTATCCTGTCAATGCCACCCCAGTTGAACCTGGTTCATCTCTGAAGAAACATGTGAACAACAAGGTTAGGGCTTTGGTTCAAGAGTGTGGAACTAAGGATGCTGAAATTGCAAGGCTTCATGCTCGTGTTTGTAGGTGAAAACATATCGTATCAATGATAACTGTTGTTTCTCTTGTTCTGTGAAGATTTTGTTCTTAATAGTTTAAATGTGTTTGTTGATTATTGATGATTTAGTCCATGTTTTCACTTGCACTTGCCCAAGTGGCCATGAGTAATTACTAAAATCTGGGATTCACATTATACGTAAATTTTCGATGATGCCAAAAAGGGGAAGAGATATTGTGCTTTAATTTATTCTAAATAATGTGATATTTATAACCTATATTAAACCTGGTCCTTGATGATAAGTTAATGTTGATGTTAAGCTGAGTTCTTACAGTTTTTTTGATCCATAAAAGCACAGAGTTTGTCATCATCAAAAAGGGGGAATTTGTTGGCCCAAGTTTAGGTGAAGTTTTGAAGAATGACAAATGAACTCAGTCATGGACCAGGTCCATCATGTGAGGCACATTATTTATCAACCTAGACATGTGAGATACACGTGAAGGAGATAAGTCTCAGTGATCAAGAAGGAATATCTCTTGAACTATCGAAAAGGTTGCATATTGGAGGAGGAGAGAAAGTCTCCTCATAGGAAGAGGACACAATCCGAATAAAGGATAGGGTTGGAGTTTGTATTGTTCAAGGACTCAACTTCGATGGAAGATCGGCAATTGAATCTCAATCAAACTCTGATTACTAACTCATCAAATAACAGTGATTGTTCTCTTTTACAGGAATTGCACAAATGCAGAAGTTAAACTAAATTGAGAGCAAAAGAGCGAGGCAATTTTGCAAGCAATTTATGTGAGATTCAAGTGTGCATTCCTGAAGCTACTTGGACAAGATAGAAGAACCAATTCCATTGTGTCTTTCTTTTATTCTAGTTCAATTGTAGTAGGTGTTTTAAAGTTGTACCTTTCCAGCTTTCATATAAGCAATTGTATTAGGTACTTTGTGTATTCAAGTTAGAGTTAACTTGAAGGTGTCGCAACAGTTGAGGCTGTGTGCCACACTGGGATTAGAGTTTAATCCTTAGGTTTACAAGAGTTTTGTAAATGCTGTTTTGGCTCAGTGATTTTAGTGGAAGTTTGGGAAAATCCTACTGAGTAGTAGGTCGTGGTTTTTTCACCTTTTGAGCCAGGTGTTTTCCACGTAAAAATCTCTGTGTTCTTTATTTTATGTACTCTTAATTCTGCAAACAGTAGCAGTAACTACACCTAGAAGAACCAGGTTATTCGAGAGCGAAAATTGGGTACCACATAAATCACCCCCCTCTTGTATGGTATTGACGTTTAGAACATCAACCGTCAAGAAATTCTGCGACGACCATGGAATTACCACATAGCCTATCACCGTCCGAAGAGAAGACTTTTATCCCAAATAGGTTTGCGCAACCAGAGAACGCTGTAAGCTGGGCACATTTCTTCAACAATATGACCGATGACAAGGTACATTGGATGTTCGAGCGGTTCCCTAGCAATGAATTCATCATCAGGTTGAGAGATATTCCTCATCTAGTGCTAATCGGATTGAGGAGAATCTATCCTTATTCTCTTATCAGGGTTATGAGGCAAGCTAGGAGAAAGCAGGTTATACCACGAGTTTTCAAAATCGTTTAGTACAAAGCAGTCTTCCAGGGGAATGCCATTCCATTCAAGTTCGAGGCACAACACATGTGGCATCAAAAGATCATTGTGGAGAAAGATACCATCGAGCCAGATCGGTATCATGCCGGCCATGTGCATTTCTATCCATCATGGTTGGTAGATGATATAGCAGGGGATGTCAAGCCAGGGATTAATCTAAAGAATAGTGTTGTGGACGTCGTTGCTAAAGCACAAGTCAAATACAGTATGCTGTGTAAAAGGGTCTCCGTGTCTGAAGACAGGTATTTGGAACAACATAATGTGGACAAGGATGCAATCGACGAATGGAGAGAAGTTGCTATTAAGTCAACAGAGAGGTTGGAGTATATGGATCAGGGGTTGATAGAGATTGAGGGGAAAATGAGAAAGAGGGTTGTACGATTGCTAAACGTGGATGGCAATAAAAGAGGGCTCCTAGCAAGGGCATATCTGCTGTTGGACATGCGTGACCTGGGGAATTTGATCGATGGATCAAAGAAGTCCAAGCATGGAGAATGTCCCTCTAGGACGAAATAGATTAGGAATGATGTTTTACTTGCTTTCTAGACTCGTTTTAGACATTGGTTGTAATAAGGCAGATGACATTAGTGACTCTTTATAATTATTGTTGTTTTAGTAGAGATTTGGTTCATTTATCATGTTAATGAAATGACGTAGTTATTGGCATCGATTTTCTCCAAATCTATATGTACCTTAGGCCTACCTCGGGCACACAGGTCCTCAAATTAGGACGCGAATTTGCAATTCCGCAATATGTGTTTAAATAACGCAGACATCCTTTTAATAATCCTTACTGAGTTGTTTACCTTTTGTTTTCTTCTCTTCTTTATTTGTTTATTCCCATCCCCTAAGGTTGGTTCGTGCATACTGGCATCATCAGCATATCATACCAGATCTAGAGGTCCTCCACCACCTCCTCCTCCAAGCTAACATAAAAGCAAGGGAACGGCCTGAATAGATTATACGAGCGGTATCAGGAAAGACAACGTTACGCATGCAGAGAATGTCGAGACTTCAGATGGTCGGAGTACTCTGGCACAGAATGACTTGGTTTTTGTTACATCTCGCGTTTTCGTATGTTAAAGTTTCGTCTTCAGTTAATCGACGTAGACTCGGGGATGAGATTATCTTGAGGTTAACGTATTTATGCTATTTATAGCAAGCGATAAGTAAGTGCCATGAAGGATAAAGGGTACACAAATTAAAGAAAATCGTTGAAGGTTCTTGATTTGGGATAAAATATGGGTCGAGCGATAATACTCAGATATGTTGGACTAGTACCATAAAAGGTACCATATGACCAGGGTAGTATGGTGTTTAAAGTGTATTAAAAATGTGTAGAATTTTAAGTAATGTGAGATAATTCTTAATTATGTGGGAGCAAGCCACACCTTAAGCAAATTACTCTCAAGTCATTTTAATTTGGTGGCAACCTAACAAAATTCATTACAAGACATTTCTTGTCCAATATGTTCATTTCTAACTACACTACCACCAAACATGATTCATTGCAAGACTTTTTATGTCTAGTATCTTCATTCTAACAACACTACAATCAGATGGAGTTTTTGCAC
Source organism: Nicotiana attenuata (assembly GCF_001879085.1). Taxonomy (NCBI): domain Eukaryota; kingdom Viridiplantae; phylum Streptophyta; class Magnoliopsida; order Solanales; family Solanaceae; genus Nicotiana; species Nicotiana attenuata. Next base: position 77,265 of record NW_017673372.1, read on the forward strand.
GTTGACATGAGTTGAGTTTGAATAATATCGTAGAAGTCAGTGTCATATATATCCGTTACTACTTTTCTATCCGATGTAGATTTTTCATTTGATCAACATCCAATTTGGTATATATCAAGATTCAACTGAACATCAAATAATTGATGATATGCTCTTGTATTAAATAGTAAACAAATGCCAAATGGTCCAACCCTGTATATTATCCTAGGTCATTTGCTGCCGTCTTTGCCTAAAGTTATGACCTTGTTTATCGGATTCTTGTTGGTTAAAAGCACTTCCCACTTATTATTATGACATCTGACATATCGTTTCCATACTCTTTAGACCAAAAAATGAGACTTTCTTCAGCCAAAAATCCAAACGTTCTTAGTCATAAAGTAAGAATCATACACCTTCTTCATTCAAATTCAAAACGTTCTCAAATCCAACAAATATTTTTGCGACCAAATCGATTCCAACAAGGATTATTAGAAGATTAAGAACATAAAAATTTTGCGGTTCTAAACGATTACAGTGGAATCTTTTTCATGAATTTTATACGGATTTTTCTCTACTCTAGGTATGTATAGGCTATCCCTTCTTTCTTTTTGGCATGATCCATACGAGACGAACGAAAGGAGCAAATGCACAACTTTCATAAATGACTCTATTTGTAAAAATATTAGGGGTGTCTATATTCTTGATTCCCCATGTGAATTATTATTATATCTTATGTTCCGGGTCTCAGAAAAATACGTATTTGATAAAGTTCATCCGACAGCCTTATTATTTTTATGACACTACGAAATCTTATTAACTTATTTCTTATGCATTTCATGCATTTATACATGTACATTGACTCATGACCAGATGACGTTATATATGCGTATATATGTATATTATATGGATATGGGATATGGGAAAAGGTTACGACGTTATATACGCACCACCACCTGATCAGCTGGTATATGTTGATGATTTTGCCCATAGTGGCCGAGATGATATGATGGGATGCTCTCAGAGGCTTGATGATGTTATGTACACCTATACCTATGCATGACACAACATTTATACGCACGTGCATGACATTCTAAATGGTTCATGATTTACAAAGTTATTCAAACTTATAGGTGTATTTCTTTATTTCATGTTTCATCTATGTCTTTTATGTACTGATTTTCATTACGTACTCAGTACATTATTCGTACTGACGCCCTATTTCACGGGGCCTGCGTTTCATGCCCGCAGGTATAGGTAGACAAGCAGACGGTTCCCCTTCTTAGTATCCTTGATCAACGAGAGTTGGCGTGCTCCACTTTATCTGGAGCTGCTTTGTATTTTGGTACGATATGCTTGTATATATATATATATGTATGTATATGTATATATATATGTGTGTGTGTGTGTGTGTGTGTGTGTGTATGACATGGCTCAGTCCCGTCTTTATACAGTTGTATTTCTATTAGAGGTATGAAGACAATTACCTATAGCTGGATAGTATGTGGCCTTGTCGATTTTAAGTTTTGAGTATATAGTTGTCTATAGCAGCCTTGCCGGCTCACCCATTGTATTTCACATGTATATGTACATATGTCTTTTGGATAGATTTCCCCTCACGTATGTTATTCACGTTTATATCTTAAACACATGCTTAAGGATGTTTGACATGTAAGATTTGGGCACCCGCCGCGACCCATCGATTTGGGTCGTGACAAAAGTGGTATCAGAGTCTTTCTGTCCTAGGGATGTCTACAGACCGTGTGTAGTAGAGTCTTGTTTATGGATGTGTTGTGTACCACACTTATAGACAGGAGGCTACAATACATGTAGGATGTTATCCTCTCTTCTTATCTTAGACCGTGCGATTTAAGAATTCATGTCCCTAACGATATGTTATATTTTTAGCGATGCCTCCAAGGACTACAACGACCCAGAAGGGAAAGTCTGTGGTTGGTGAGACTATTAGTCGAGCGCCACGAATTACTAGGTCTCGGGGAGAGTCTCATAGTTAGATTCAATCTCAGACATCACATACCCTGCCCTCTCCAGAAGAGTTCCAAGGGGCACCAGCTCCAGTGCCCGCCCCTGTACGTCCAGCTCCTTATCCAGATGCACCGGGTCAGGAGATGAGAGATGCTATTCAACTATTAACCCTATTAGTAGCCGCACAGGCTCAACGTCAGGAAGTAGGTATTGGTCATGCAAATTGGTCCGTCAGTGCGAGGGTTCTTGACTTCATTCATTTAGACCCTCTGATATTCACTGAGGCAGATCCAAATGAGGACCCTCAGGTATTTTTTGATAGAATGCAGAGGACGTTAATGGGTAATGAAGGCCACTACAACTGAGTCAGTTGAGCTAGCTTCCTATAGACTCCGAGATGTTGCAGTTAATTGGTACGAGTCTTGGGAATTTTCCAAGGGTGAGGATGCCCCTCCAGCAGTACGGCAGGATTTTGCAAAAGCTTTTCTTCATCATTATCTGCGACCAGAGCTATGACGGGCCAGAGTTGATAAGTTCTTGACAATTCGGCAGGGTAATATGAGTGATCGGAAGTAAAGTCTTCAGTTTGATTCGTTGGCTAGGTATGCCCCCACTATTGTATCTAAGATGGAGGATCGGGTTCACCGGTTTGTGATGGGATTAGAGTCACACTTGCTTAACGATTGTATGTCGGTCTCACTTAAGACATACATGGATATTTCTTATATTCAGGCATACATTGTTACATCCCATGTTTTCATAACGTGGAAGTACGCCATAAATAAATTGATGGAAGTTCGAAAATGAGATATTACATCCTGCATTTTGTATGTTAAAGTTTCATCGTAAGTTAATCGACGTAAGTTTGAGAATGAGATTATTATGAGATTATAAGTATTATGCTATTTCAAGCAAGTGATAAGTAAATTCGTGAAGGTGAGAGGGTAAGCAAATCGATGAAAATGAATTTCGCCGAAGTTTGGCATTTTGAGGTAAAATACGGTCTGGACAATACATAGCCGGTATTTATGGATTAATGTCATACAAGGTACCGCATGATAATGATAGTAACGTGTATAAGGTGTGTTAAAAGTGAGTTGTATTCTATGTAATTTGGGATAATTCTTAATTATGTGGGTAATTGGTTAATTATTGGTTAGTGGGAGATTAACAAGTTAATCAAGAGATTAGTGGATAATTAATTAGAATTGTGGATAAGCTTAAATGCCAAAATGTGGCAGCCACCTAATTTACGGTTGATGACTCTTACAAGCCACTTGATAAGGCTTTGGCTTAGTCATCACACTGAAAAGGCTTAGTCATTGATCAATTACGTTAAGATCCTAGCAGTTCTGCAATTTATGCGACGTAGCTATCAGCATATGTTAAAAGCAACAAGAAAACTTCATCTCCAACTTCTGGAGAGAGTTATGGAAGCTTAGTTGTATCACCTATGGCAGCAAAAATGCTCAGATGACATAAAAGACACTGTATGATAAGATCGATAACATTACTTCTCTCATTCCTTTTTTAAGAATGAGATCAATAACGCTAGTCATTGGCTTAGTCATTACCTTTGCAAAGTAATGTTATTAGCTCAAAATTTTGCAACGGTATCATGAAATTTCTCTGAAATACCACACGGTTCAACGGGAAATGCTAATTCAATGAAAGCCCGGTACAACCTTTCTCAAGAATATCATACGGATTCTTTCCTACTTCGATCCTCCATTATGTGTTTTCGCAAAAGAGAATTGGTTCAGGTATGTTAAGGTTGTCCCTTCTTTCTTTTGGCATGATACAAATGAAACGAGCAAAATACGCAACTTCATAAATGATGCTATTCATACAAATACTAGGGGTCCCTATATTTGTTGATTCCCCACGTGAATTATTATTATATCTTATGCTCATAGGTCTAAAAAAAATACGTATTTGATGAAGTTTATCCGAAAGGCATATTGATTTTTTATGGCATTCCGAGAAAATCTTATTAACGTATTTCCTATGCATTTCATGCATTTACAGATGTACATTGACCCATGACCAGACGCGTTATATATGTGTATATATGTATATTATATGTATATAGGATATGGGAAAAGGTTACGACGTTATATACGCACCACAACCTGATCAGCTGGTATACGTTGATGATTTTGCCCACAGTGGCCGAGATGATATGATGGGATGCCCTTAAAGGCCTGATGATGTTCTGAAACATGTACCTATGCACGACATCACATTCATACGCATATGCACGATACTATAATTATTTCATGAATTACAGAGTTATCCAGACTTACAAGTTGAGTTATTTATTCTATATTTCTTCCATGTTAGTTATGTATTTATTTATGTGCCATACATATTTAGTACATTATTCGTACTGACGTCCCTTTTGCCTGGGGACGCTGCGTTTCATGCCCGCAGGTCCCGATAGGCAGGCCGAGAGCCCTCCAAGTAGGCTTTCAGCTCAACGGAAAATGTTGGTGTGCTCCATTTGCTTCAGAGTTGCTTGTTGGGTTAGTATGATTTAGATGTGTATTGTTTGGTATGGCGGGACTCTGTCCCGACCTGTATGAAAAATTATGTATTCTTAGAGGATTGTAGACAGATGTCACGTACATAGAAGATTGTATGGCCTTGTCGGCCTATGTTCAGTATAATAATGGTTATTTTGGTCTTATAGGCCTGTATGTATTATGTATAAGTTGGTATCACATATTGTATTCTACTTATCTCATGGCAGCCTTCCGGCTCGGTTATCTATGATAGTATGACATGAAAAGATACGTTATGTTGGTACTTGGTTGAGTAAGGTACCGGGCGTCCGTCGCGGCCTATCGGTTTGGGTCGTGACAAATTTGGTATCAGAGCAGTTCTATCCTAGGGAGTCTACAAGCCGTGTCTAGTAGAGTCTTGTTTATGGGTGTGTTGTGCACCACACTTATAAGCAGGAGGCTACAGGGCATTTAGGACTGTCACTCTTTCTTCTTACTCTAGATCGTGTGGTAGAGATCACTTATAAGAATTCAAATTCCGAACTTCTATTTTATTCGTAATAAGACGATGCCTACATTGAGAAAGATGATCGATAAGAGATATAGCTATGGAAGTGTTGAGTTAGAGGAACTCGATTTTGCATCTTGCTTATGATGAGTAAATGTGAGGTCTTCAGAAGATCATGCATGTACTGAAAGGTGTACGGGTCTTGATAAGGATATTTTTGGAAAGAATACTTATCCACTCTTACGGTAAAAAGGAATAACGGAATCGGAAGTTAGGCACGAGTGGCAGCAAGTAAAAGAAGCAAGGTGAAGAAGGGTACGAGGTACCTAGTTAATAAAGATAATCATTATTTACCATTCAGGAAGGGAGATATAAGCATTTTGAATTACCTTTAACCGTAATAGATGTACATAAAATCGGCAACACCTATCTCAGTTATGCCATATGGGAGCTAACGGATATGGTTTAAGAGAAGGACAGGATAGCAGGATCTGGCTGGGGTTAGAGTAACCAAAAATGATAAATGGATGGTTTGCATTAGTTGACATTTCCAAAGGATATTACAAAGGTGCTAATGGACCTCATTGTGAGATACTTAGATGGTGCACTCTAAAATAGTACAGCTAGATATGAGTACTACAAAGACGTGCGTTGGAATCCTGGAAGGGGTAAATATTACCTTAGTGTGGCTCCGGTCCCTAGTAGAGAAGAAAATATTTGGAAATTCGAAAAGGCAATGGATGGAGCAAGGGGAGCTAAAAGCAAAAGAATGTTTTGTTCGAATTTTTAGAATAAAGTGATAGATAGAAATATTAGCAGGAAAGTACAAAGAGGGATAGTGAAGCATTGTGAGTAAAACGTGATACATGAATGATAACAGTAGATCAAAAAAATGATAGTATTACAGGGTCTATAGTCAAATGAAGGAAAATACGAGAGGTGACAGGCTTAGAGCCAATAAAAGAGTATAGGCCATACAGTCACATCCTCATTTTGAGAAATAAGTTCGCGACTCTAACGTGATTAATAGAAGGAAAAGTTAGACCCCGGAGTAATAGAAATCAGCATGGACAGGTGAACAAGACAAATTAAACACGAATTAGGGACTGAGTGATATAATAATGGTCACATCATGAATTTCATATTGTGTTCCAGCGAAAATAGAAAAGACGATAGAAGAATAATCTTTGAAGGTCATTCAAGAATATGCCTCCATAAAGCAAGCAATATGAGCAAATTTAAGCTTAAGCGACTGTATGTGCCAGTTACACTAAGTGTCACAATCGCGAGTGCGGAATTTTGTTATCCTTGGTACAGAAGGATTACCACAAGGCGAGTAAGGGTCATTGATAATGTGAAAGGACACCGAAAATGAAGATGAAAAACATCTATAGGCAGGTCAACATAGCTCCAAGTCTTAGTACTCCCCAAAAGGGGGGAATATGGAATGATAAAGGAAGAGTTCGATAAGAAAAAGAAAGGGATGAGATTGCACTTATCTAAATGTTACAGATATGCTATGATTCCAGAACATCATGTAAGCACGACGTCCAAAAAAACAAAGTAAGGGTTCCTGCCCGTGATGTTATTGATAGATAAAGAGCCAATACGTGAGGTTAGTTAAGACAAGAAAATAACCCAATAAAGATTACGCGTAATATGGATATGAGAATGGGCCAATGAGTAGTTAGTAGTTGATCCAGGAAGAGCCTATTTATGCCTAGACAAGAAGTTACATACAAATCAGCGGATCTTGCAAGATAAATGTAGTAAACCCCAACACGGTGAATTTAGCCTCGTAGTAATGTCATTATAATACTTGAGATATATTCAAATAGGTGTCGGGGTAGTTAAAGGTACTGTATGTGTGTTACGGAGAAAAAAGAAAGTGTCACTAGGAAGACAATCAAAGTATCAGTTCAGAAGCAACCTTACAAGCACAAAGGCATGGAGGTAAGCAACTACATATGGTTATAGGGAAGAAAGGACATCAAAAGGGTCCGTAATAAGCTTACAGCGTTACAAGAGTCGAGGGTTCTCCCTAATCACTATGACGAAAGACTAGCTGAGGAAATAAGGAAGAAGGCTTCAATCAGAGCACGATAACCTAAAAAGGAAATGGTCGTGTAACAACAGTCTCACAACGACATTGTAAGCACTGCAAAGGAAAGTGGCAACTACCGTGGCCAATGAAGGGGAAGTCAAATTAAAAGTAATATTCGAGAATATATGAGTTGCACGAAAAATCTTGCATGTGTGGGAACTAAGGTAAGCTAAGTATACACACAACAAGGGGGCAGAAAGACCAGGAAAAGTTATAGCTTACATTAAAGAAAGCTAAAAAGGAATGAAAGGAAATATTAGATCAATGATCCCGAATTAGCTACATTACGAACGTACTTAAGAGTTTGGATAAGCCATGTAGCATATGTGTTGACAATCATACAGTCGTATAAGACTCCGGTATAAGTTAAAAGAAAGAATTGAGTACAGGTCATAGACAAAGGATTGAATTGTTAGAAGATTGTAACCTAAATATTCCATAGCGTCCGTGAAAGGGCTAAAGTAATACCATGAGCCGCAGACCGGAAGATGACTTAAGCCTACATGAAGGCTGATTAGAAGGAAAAGGAAACTAAAGAGTTACATCAACCAAGCGAATCATGAGTCTGATTATTGGCCCCGGATAATTATAGAAATCGTATTGAGAACATTGCAGAATCACTCTTAAGTAGAACAGGTATAAGAGAGATAGTATAGTAGACATATTTTATAACGGCTCTACAATGAAGCCAACTGAAGAGTACCAACCTCATAAGAAGTCAATATGAAGTTCTCGCCGCATTGTGCATGCACTAAAGGTGCCATATTATAATAAAGCTTAAGGTTATGGAGATAAATTTTACCTATGTGGAAGGGAGGTTATGAAAGATATTGAAGAATGCGAGGCAATATTTTAAGGTAAGTACTGAAAAGGTGAACAACGTACAAGATACTCAGATGCAGAAGGCTATGAATAGTCCATACTGCAGATAAGAGGCTAGAAGTGCGGAGATTCAGTATCCATGAATGATAGCAGCATTGTCAGTGGCATACCTTCCAGCCTATGGTTTCTAAGTACCAAAAGGTCTAATTAGAGAGTAAAAGAAGAGTTAGAGACGATGTGATGTCTCTCTTGATATTCCAGAAAAGCATAAGGCAATCGATCGTAAGCTAAAGTATGATAGAACGACAAGGTTTTAAAAAAACAAGAGTAAGGATACAAAGAAGGCAAGTGAGAATGTGACAAAAATGGATAAGTCCTCGGGATTAATCCCGTGAAAACAAAGGAGTTGATGGTTCCTCTAAGTTATAGAAAGCTCAATATAGCCTGAATGAACTCAAAGGAGTCTAAGACTAGTAGCATTTAGAAGAGATGGAGTGCTACCCTGGTAGAAGAATGAGGGTGTAATTGTGATAAATAAAGGATGACGTTTGGGCCTTCGCTTGAGTAATGATTTGAAAAAGAAAAGGGGGGGGGGGGGGAAGAGGATTTCATGAATTGTATGATATTAGAATACCCCCATAAGGTGAATCACATCGAGATACTATGAAATACGATTATGGACATCACATCAAATATTCCTTGATGCAACATAAGCCCTAGTGGCAAGGTATTACGTAAGATGTTTCAAGTGTCAATGGAAGATTGTAGATCAACATTAAGGTTATCGATAATGTATGGGTAAAAGATACAAAGTATGAGATGAGATCAGGCCATTAGTCTTAGAATGAGCAGACATGAAGAAACACTAAAAGACTTAACTTTACGCATATAGGATAAGCAACGAAAGTGACCTGTAGTGTGGTCGTATATTTCAGTAACAAAAATACGAGGTAAGAGCTATGGTATATTATGACCTACTTAGATGCAGTAAAGTCATGCGGATAGATAATCAGGCCTATGAAATAAGATATAGCAATACTCGTAAGTTCGATAAAGTATCGAGCGAAGAACTTCAGTATACCTATAGATGCCCAGAGGAACATCTTATTATGCTCTATACATGATTACACAGTGAAGCCTAGATATTGGCTAGAAGCTGGAGGAAAAAGGAATGAAGAGTCGCATAGGTGCACTTACAAAGTCAGAGTCGTACATGCTGCATGATAAAATGTAGCAAAAATTACAAGATCTGAAGGATTCCGACAACGAGTTGTGGTTCAAGAAAGAGGCCTAAAGGGGGAAATGCCCTTTCCTTTGCAATTCATTCACAGAACAGTTGCCTAGATGGCAAGAGGAGTATCAAAGTATTCAACAGAGCTATGGGTTATGAGAATGATAAGTGCATCAGTAAACATTCGAGGACGAGTGTTCCAAAAGGGGGAATGATGTTACACCCTATGTTTCCATACGTGGAAGTACGCCATAAATAAATTGATGGAAGCTCGGAAAATGAGATATTACATCCCGCATTTTCGCACGTTAAAGGTTCGTCGTTACTTAATCGACGTAAGTTTGGGAATGAGATTATTTTGAGATTATAAGTATTATGCTATTTCAAGAAAGTGATATGTAAATTCGTGAAGGTGAGAGGGTAAGCAAATCGATAAAAATGAATTTCACCAAAGTTTGGCATTTTGAGGTAAAATACAGTCCATACTATAAATACTCAGTATTTATGTACTAGTGTCATACAAGGTACCACATGACCATGATAGTAAGATGTATACGGTGTGTTAAAAGTGAGTAGTATTCTATGTAATTTGGGATAATTCTTAATTATATGGGTAATTGGTTAATTATTGGTTAGTGGGAGATTAACAAGTTAATCAAGAGATTAGTGGATAATAAATTAGAATTGTGGATAAGATTAAATGCCCAGACGTGGCAGCCACATAATTTACAGTTGATGACTCTTACAAGCCACATGATAAGGCTTTGGCTTAGTCATCACATTGAAAAGTCTTAGTCATTGATCAAAAACATTAGGGTCCTAGCAGTTCTACAATTTATGCGACGTAGCTATCAGCATATGTTAAAAGCAACAAGATAACTTCATCTCCAACTTCTGGAGAGAATTATGGAAACTTTGTTGTATGACCTATGGGAGCAAAAGTGCTCAGATGACATAAATGACACTGTATGATAAGATCAATAACATTACTTCTCTCATTCATTTTTTAAGAATGAGATCAGTAACGTTAGTCATTGGCTTAGTCATCACCTTTGCAAAGTAATGTTATTAGCAATAAATTTTGCAATAGTAATATGAGATTTCTCAGAACTACTTCACGGTTTAATGTGAAATGCTAATTCAAAGAAAGCCCGGTCAAACCTTTCTCAAGATTATCATACGGATTCTTCCCTACATCGATCCTCCGATACGTGTTTTCGCAAAAAGAGAATCAGTTCAGTTATGTTAAGGCTATCCCTTCTTTCTTTTGGCATGATCCAAACGATACAAATGAAACGAGCAAAATACACAACTTTTATAAATGACTCTATTCATAGAAATACTAGGGGTGCCTATATTCTTGATTCCCCATGTGAATTATTATTATATATTCTACTCATGGGTCTAAGAAAAATACGTATTTGATAAAGTTTATCCGAAAGGCATATTAATTTTTTATGGCATTCCGAGAAAATCTTATTAACGTATATCTTATGCATTTCATGCATTTATACATGTACATTGACCCAAGACCAGATGTTATATATGCTTATATATGTATATTATATGTATATGGGATATGGGAAAAGGTTACGGCGTTATATACGCACCACCACCTGATCAGCTGGTATACGTTGATAATTTTGCCCATAGTGGCCGAGATGATATGATGGGATGCCCTTAGAGGCCTGATGATGTTATGAAACATGTACCTATGCACGACATGATATTCATATGCATAAGCATGATACTGTAATTATTTCATGAATTATAGAGTTATCCAGACTTACAGGTTGAGTCCTTTATTTCATATTTCTTCCATATCTGTTATGTACTTACTTATGTGCCTTACATACTAAGTTCATTATTCGTACTGACGTCTCTTTTGCCTGGGGACGCTGTGTTTCATGCCCGCACATCCCGAGAGACAGGTCGAGAGCCCTCCAAGTAGGCTATCAGCTCAACGGAAGATGTTGGTGCGCTCAATTTGCTTCGGAGCTGCTTGTTAGGTTAGTATGGTTTAGATGTGTACTGTTTGGTATGGTGGGACACTGTCCCAAATTTTATGAAAAATTATATATTCTTAGAGGCTTGTAGACAAATGTCACATACATAATTGTATGGCCTTGTCGGCCTATGTTCAGTATATGAATGGTTATTTTGGTCTTATAGGCCCGTATGTCTTATTAATAAGTTGGTATCACATATTGTATCCTACTTATCTCACGGTAGCCTTCCGACTCGGTTCTCTATGATAGTATGACATGAAAAGATACGTTTTGTTAGTACTCGGTTGAGTAAGGTACCGGGTGTCCGTCGTGGCCCATCGGTTTGGGTTGTGACACACGCTCAGGGTGTAGTGGAGCGTAAGCAGAAATAGAGGGCCGATCGTGAGCATGATAGGGCCTATAATAATAGAGCAAGGTCTTCGCGTCCTTATGGCGAGTTTCGAGGCGGTCAGAGGAAACAGTACCCGAGCTATCTGGCCCAGCCATCGGCTAGCGCACCCCATCAGTTTGGCCGTAAGAGATTTGATCTTTCCACATATTCAGGGTCTAGTCAAAATTCCAGGGCCTCATTTTCTCAGTATAGGGGTGAGTCAAGTCAGATGAGGCAGCCCTTGCCACGATATGCTCAATGTGATAAGCAGTATGCAGTGTAGTGCTATATAGGATTGGGTGTTTGTTATACTTGTGGTTATCCGGGCCACATTATGAGGGATTGTCCGATGAGAGGTGATGCAAACATAGCTCAGCCAACAGGATCTGCATCTGGTTCGTCATCATCAGTACGCCCCTATGGGCAAGGTTGTCAACTACCAATGAGTCGTGGTAGAGGCAGAGGCAGAGCATCTGTCTTGAGCGGTCCTCAGAACCGCATTTATACGTTGGCTAGACGATAGGATCAGGAGTCATCGCCTGATGTTTTTATAGGTATATTATCAGTCCCCTCATATAATGTATATGCACTGATTGACCCAGGTTCCACCTTATCATATGTTACTCCGTTGGTTGCTAGTAAGTTTTGAATAAAACTGAATTGGTTACACCTTTTGAGGTGTCTACACCTATTGGGGACTCAATGATAGCTAAGAGAGTATATAGAGGTTGTATAATAGTAGTTCATTGTCGATCTACCGTAGCGGACCTAATCGAGTTCGATATGGTATAATTTGATGTTATAATGGGTATGTATTGATTGGCTTCTTGTCATGCCAACATTGATCGTAGATCTAATATAGTCCGATTTCAATTTTCAGGGGAGCCCGTTTTGGAGTGGAAAGGTAATACGGCCTCGCCGAGAGGTAGATTTATTTCCTATCACAAGGAAAGGAAGATGATCATAAAGGGCTGTATTTATCACTTAGTTCGAGTTCAGGATGTGGAAGTAGAGTCACCAACCATTCAGTCCATCCCTCTAAGTTTCAAGGTCTTCCGACAGAGCGAGAAATTGAGTTTGTTATTGAGCTACTACTAGATACTCATCTGTATACTGTCAAAATCAAGAAGCCCGATTTCAATGTCTTAAATTGGACAATGAGCCCGACTCCGGGAGGCTCGAAGTGGAGGTCGGATCCGACCAACGAACACACACCTCGAGGAAGCAGATCGAATGCCTGGCACGACATACGTCGAGGACAGCACAAATCTCGAAGGCACTCAAGAATGAGAGGGAATTTCTCAAGGTCACGTGGATCAGGGCATAAATTATAGGATAAGATTCGTATTGGATAGTGCAAGTCCGTAATAAGTCGTTATAGAGTTGTACCAATAATTTTTTTAATCATAATTGGAAATGTACCATATTAGGATTTCCACTCCTATATAAAGGGGACCCCAATCATTTGTAAAAGACGGATTATTCACGCCAATAGAACATTCCACTCTTCTTTTCTTGTTTAACGCGCTCAACAATTATTCTTCAACTTTATTGTCTTTACTTTAATGTCCATCCTTTATTGTTCTTGGTTGACCTCGAGGTCCCTGGGATAATCAAGCTCGAGGCCCCTATTCCTCCATCAAAACTGATTTGGTTCACCAATTCTTCTTACTTAAGCTTAATATTACTTGTTTAATCGCTAGTATTAGAATATATCACATATATTTAAAACCAAAAATTATCTTTAATTGTTACTCACATTTTTCGAGGTAAGTAATTTGGCGCCCACCGTGGGTCTAAAGATAATAGTTATTATTTAATGCTAGTTTTCTGATAACACGCGTTGTTCTTCATACTTTTTCTTGTCAATGATTTTTTGATTTCTGGCAAAAATATGTCTAGCACACAAAACGCACCAGCTCATGACAGTGAGGGACTCGGAGAAAAAAACGGTATCAGGGTCGATGTACCACCCATAAACTCTGAGGGAGTGCCATATTTGGTGCCCGCTGATATCAGTTCGCATAACGCTCTAAACACGGACGCAGGCACATACCCCGTGCGGAATGCACACAAGGAAGTCCGAGCTAGAGGCCAGGAAACGCGAGGAATGAAAGAAGGAGGAGTTAGCCTCCATGTGATATTCGAGATGCTGCAAGCTTAGCAAGTCGCCATTGCTCAACTTCAGAGTCAAAATAGAACTCCAAACACCCCCGAACCAGTGGATGCCCGGCATACGGAACCTGCACCTGAACAATGAAAATGGTTTGGGGACTGATCCCGCTATTATGAAAATGCTCGAAGAGCTGACTAAAAGAATCGAGTCTGGAGAAAAGAAAATTGAAGAAAATGACAAAAAGGTAGAGACATACAATTCGAGGGTCGACCGGATACCAGAAGCACCTCCGATTTTGAAAGGGCTAGACTCAAAAAAGTTCATACAAAAACCATTCCCCCAAGAGCGGCTCCAATGCCCATTCCCATGAAGTTTCGCATGCTCGATATACCAAAATATAATGGAACAGCTGACCCTAATGAACATATTACTTCATACACTTGTGGAATCAAAGGAAATGACTTGAATGATGATCAAATCGAGTCAGTACTGTTGAAACAGTTTGGGGAAACACTATCAAAAGGAGCTATGATCTGGTATCACAACTTAGCTCCTAACTCCATTGACTCATTTACTATGTTGGCGGATGCCTTCGTGAAAGCACACGCCGGGGCCATAAAGGTGGCCACAAGAGAATCAGACCTCTTCAAAATAAAACAAAGGGACAACGAGATACTGAGGGAGTTCGTGTCCCAGTTTCAAATGGAAAGAATGGATTTACTGCCAGTCTCCAATGACTTGGAAGTTCAGGCCTTAATGCAAGGTTTGAATGAAAGAAGCTCGATTGTATCTCGACAGCTAAAGCAGAACTTGGTTGAATATCCAGTTGTGACATGGTCCGATGTGCACAATCATTATCAGTCAAAAATTAGGGTTGAGGACGACCAGTTGGGAGCCCCCTCGGGCTCAGTTCATCCTAACAGATTCGCAGCCAAGCCCCCGAGGGACACGGACCGGGGATCAAGATTCAACAAATAACGTTATCAACCATATGTCGATCAATGAAACAAGGGCCCGAGCCACAACTCCCCTCAGAACGATCGGAGAAGTGACCAAGGTCAAGGTTCTCGGGGACTCATGAGCAAGAACGGGTTCGATAAACACACCTACCCCGCGGAGGTCCCTCGATTATCCGAATACAATTTCAGCATAGATGCATGAGGGATCGTCTCGGCTATTGGGAGAATCAAAGATACCATGTGGCCCAGACCAATACAGACTGATCCCTCTTAAAGGTACCCGAACTTGATGTGCAAGTATCATGTCATGCATGGTCATAGAACGGAGGATTGCAGGGAGCTAAGGGAGGAAGTGGCTAGGTTATTCATTGAGGGCCACCATCGAGAATTCCTAAGTGATCGGGCTAAGAACCACTTAAGGGAGAGGGATGCAGGTAGAAAGAACGAACGTGAAGAACCTCAACATGCCATTCACATGATCATCGGTGGACTAGACATCCCACAAGGACCAGTATTCAAACGTACCAAAGTATCCATCACAAGGGAGAGATGAACTCGGGAATACTTGCCCGAGGATACTCTCACATTCAGCGAGGAAGACATTGAGGCTTTATCTCAAACTCACAGCGATGCACTGGTAATTTATATCATTTTAATTAAAGTTCACGTTAAACGTGTTCTCGTGGATCCAGGTAGTTTGGCAAATATAATCAGGTCAAGGTTCGTAGAGTAGCTCGGGCTGCTAAATCAAATCATACCGGCATCTCGGGTCTTGAATAGCTTTAACATGGCAAGTGAAATAATGAGGAGAGAAATCATCCTCCAGTCGACGTGGCCGGAACCATACAAGACACCAAGTTTCATGTCATCGAAGGTGACATGAGGTATAATGCTTTACTCGAAAGGCCGTGGACCCATAGCATGAGGGCTATGCTATCGACCCTTCATCAGAAGATGAAGTTCCCAACAAAGGATGGCATGAAAACAGCTTATGGAGAGCAGCATGCAGCTAAGGAGATATTTGCGGTGCACGACTTGGCACCGGTATCGGTGCCATCCACATCGGAAAAGTCGAAGGACGAACAGGTGGCCAAATAGCAATTACAGCCAGTGCCTTCAGTTAGGATCGAGGGACAAATGTTCGATAAACATGTGGCTGAGGACAAAGAAGAAGATTTCCTCATCCCTTGAACCATCATTGCCCCTGAGGAATCAGATGCAACGAAATCTACATCGAAGAAATTGAGCATGTCATATTACTCCAGCATCTTCCAGAATGAAAGGTACACCTGGGGACGGGGTTAACCCCTAAACTCAGAAAAAAACTCATTCAATTTCTCATAGATAACATTGATTGCTTTGCTTGGTCCCATTTAGATATGACAGGGATCACACCAGAAATAACTACCCATCGACTAAGTATCGATCCCAAATTTACACCGGTGAAGCAAAAGAGGAGACCTCAGTTCGAGGTAAAGCATGCATTCATCAAAGAAGAGGTAACCACACTTCTCAAAATAGGATCCATCAGGGAACTAAAATATCCTGAATGGCTAGCTAACGTAGTGGTAGTCCCCAAAAAGGGGAATAAACATAGAATGTGTGCAGATTACAAAGATTTGAACAAAGCATGCCTTAAGATTCTTTCCCCTTTCCCAACATCGATCGTTTGAATGATGCTACGGCCGGCCACAAGATCCTTACCTTTCTCGATGCCTACTCTGGGTATAATCAAATTCAAATGAACACGGAGGCAAATCCATGGAAGTTTGTATTCATGATATGCTAGTTATGTCCCTGCGCATAGAGGACCATTTGACCCATTTGCAGGTGACATTCGACATCCTTAGAAAGTACAACATGAAGCTCAACCCCGAGAAATGCGCTTTTGGGGTCGGCTCGGGCAAGTTCTTGGGCTTCACGGTATCGAACAGAGGTATCGAGATCAACCCCGATAAAATCAAAGCCATCGAGGAAATAACCGTGGTAAACAATGTGAAAGCCATGCAACGGCTGATCGGACAGATAGCTTCCCTGGGTCGATTTATCTCGAGGTCATCAGATTGGAGCCATCAATTCTTTACGCTACTCAAAAGGAAGAACAACTTCATATGGACCCCGGAGTGCCAGCAAGCCTTGGAAGAATTAAAACGATATCTCTCGAGCCCACCCCTGCTCCATACTCCAAAAGAGGATGAAACACTCTGCTTGTATCTGTCCGTGTCCGAGGTAGCATAAGTGGCATGTTGGTTCGAGAAGACCAAGGTACGCAATTTCCGGTCTATTATGTGAGTCGGACCCTAGGATATGTTGAAACCAGGTACCCGCATTTGAAAAAATTAGTTGTTGCATTAAGAAGCATATCTAGGAGATGAAAACCATATTTTCAATGGCATCATATATGTGTACTGAGTACATACCCGCTTTGAAATATCTTGCATAAGCCCGAATTATCGGGCAGATTAGCCAAATGGTCCATCGAACTTGGAGGATATGATATTAATTATCAGCCTCGAACGACTATCAAGTCTCAAATTTTGGCAGACTTCGTGGCCAACTTCGGGCCTGCCCTCGTACTCGAAGTAGAGAAGGAACTCTTGCTAAAAACGGGTACGTCATCGGGGGTTTGGACCCTCTTCACAGAAGGTGCCTCGAATGTGAAAGGATCTGGGCTCGATAAGGTTTTGAAACCGCCTATGGGCAGTGTTATTATGCAGTCTATCAATACATCTAAATTGACTAACAACGAGGCCGAGCATGAAGCCAGATTGCAGGTCTTGAACTAGCCAAGGGCCTTCGAGCAGATGTCATCGAGGAAAAGTGTGATTTGGTAGTAAATCATGTAAGCGGAAGCTTCGAGGTTCGTGACGATCGAGAATAGAATAGTGAAGCCGACGCACTTGCAAACTTGGGGTCATCAATCGAAGAAGGCGATATCGTCCCGGAGGCTGTCGTCCAGCTATCGAAGTCGGTGGTCGAAGAAGGCCATGCAGAGATTAATTCAACAAGTTTAACGTGGGATTGAGGAACAAGTACATCGATTACTTATAACATGGGAAGCTCCCCGCGGACCCAAAAGAGTCAAGAACACTTCGAGCCAAAGTAGCTCGATTCTCGCTCGATGAAAATGGAACGTTGTACAGAAGAACCTTCGATGGACCACTGGCAGTATGTTTGGGACCCGGGGACACTGATTATGTACTACAGGAAATCCACGAGGGCACCTGTGGGAACCATTCCGGTGCAGACTCTCTGGTTCACAAGGTGATCAGAGCAGGGTATTATTGGGATAGCATGGAAAAGGATACCAAGGAGATCGTTTGGAAGTGTGGCAAATGCCAGATATTTGCACCAATAATCCATAAACCCAGTGAACAACTCCACTCGGTCCTATCCCCGTGGCCATTCATGAGATGGGGGATGAAATCGTCGGCCCCCTACCAACGGCGCCAGGTAAAGGTTGATTTATTTATGACTGCCTACTTCTCAAAATGGGTTGAAGCTCAGGCCTTTGAGAAGGTAAGAGAGAGAGAAGTCATCGACTTCATATGGGACCACATCATATGTCGGTTTGGGATACCCGCTAAAATAACATGTGACAATGGGAAACAATTCATTGGCAACAAAGTGAAAAAATTCTTGAGGACCATAAAATCAAAAGGATTCTATGAGAACCTTACCACCCAAGTGCAAATGGTCAGGCTGAGTCCAAAAACAAAACCATCATTCAAAACTTAAAGAAAAGGCTAGATGATGCTAAGGGAAAATGGAGAGAAGTACTACCCGAGGTACCATGGGCATATCGAACAACTTCGAAGTCCAACATGGGGGAGACCCCATTTTCTTTGGTATGCGGATCCGAAGCATTGATCCCAGTCGAAGTCAGGGAACCTAGCATTAGGTTTTAGCATGCCACCAAGGAATTAAATCATGAAGCTATGAACACTTCTCTCGAACTACTCGATGAAAAGCGTGAGGCCGCTTTAATACGAATGGCCGCGTAGAAACAAAGGATCGAAAGGTATTACAATAGAAGGACGAACATTCGATATTTCAATGTTAGGGACATAGTCCTAAGGAAAGTCACTCTCAACACTCGAGACACATACGAAGGGAAGCTAGGTCCCAATTGGGAAGGACCGTACCGTGTTCTCGGAGTCATAGCGAAAGGATCCTATAAACTTAGCACAATGGAAGGCGAGCAACTACAAAACAATCGGAATGTATCGATGCTCAAGCGATATTTCTGCTGAGGTATGACCTTCTCCCCTTTCCATTTTTGCATTTAAAACTAACTCCTTGCAGACGTTCGATTGGAGACATCGAGGCATCCTTCATCTCGAAGGCCTTGGGTTTGAAAGCATGTGTTGCACTCTTTTTCCTTAGACCTGGTCTTTCCCAAATGGGTTTTACCGGAAATATTTTTAACGAGGCAACACCCATATGCTAGCTATGGAACAGTCAACAAGTATTTGAGGCTTCTTGTCGATCAACCTCAAATACTGGAGGGCATCACCCTCGGAGGTTATATTTTTGAGAAAGACATTTCACGCCTAAGAGGGCCTCGACAGGAGAACTTTGTAATGGGCCAAACGGTCGAATAAACCGTGTCCATATAGAACAGTCGAGCCCCAACGACAAGACATGTACGCATGTATCAACTATTTAAATAAGCATTCTGGTTATATCAAAAACACTTTGTATATCATACAATCTCTACACTTACAATCCTACGGGAAGCGGCTCAAGGGCTAAATCACCCCGAAATACCCGAGGATTATCACTGACAGTTAGCACATCCGAGTCATCGAAAATTCGGACTCATTAGACCTAAAAGAGGCACCCCCTCGAAACAAAAGCCAAGGCCAATAAACTCGGGGACTAACTTTTTGAACAAGTTCGGAAAGTTATTGGGATACAAGTTCAAATGACAAACCCGAAGGCTACGACCATACTAAAGACTACGGTCACTTAAAGGCTACGGCCAAAATAATGTGATTCGGAGACGTTCGATTTCCGCTCTAAAATTAAAGGCCTTCAAACATTGAAAAACCGATTAAATCAGGCTACCCCGGCAAAAGCAAAATATAAGGGGCTTCGATAAATTCGGCCCCCGAAAAATCTAAGGGCTTCAATAAATCAGCCCTCGAATAATCCAAAGGCCTCCATAACACCAGCCTTCGGAAAACCCTTAAGAGGTATTCGATTATATCTACACAAACAAAATGTCTAATAAGGTTCCGACACGTCGAACCTTCGGAAATCCAACGGGTACAAAAACACATGCTAAGGCATAACTAAAATTTTACCAAGTCTTTTAGCGAAATGAGGGAAAAATTACATAGAAATCTTAGAGGCCATAACGGCCCAATTCGAAGAGCCTAAGGGCCAATTCAAAAAAAAGAGCCTAAGGGTCCATACACAAGAGCCTAAGGGCCAGCTTAAAAGAGATATAGGGCCAAAAGCTTGTGGGAGTCCAAGACTCCGTTCTCATTCAACTCGGACCCAAAGGGTCCATTACCCTGAGCTCGCATTAAATTGATTTTAAGTTCGGCTCGGGGACCATCTAAAACCCTAAGGGGTATGATCTTGAGCAATGAAAGCCTAAGGGCTTATTACGAGTCTAAGCCGATACTCAAGCTTAGTATTCGAATCGTCAGAATTTTTCATAAACGGGGACAAAATAAAAGTCAGCACAAATCAAGGATAGACCAAAAAGATACTTTATATTCATTAGGGAAATTTAGAAAACATATTAAAACGCCCACGAGGGGCCCTCACACAAAAAGGGAACCTAATCTATTTTCGGGGCCACGCCCCCAAGAGTGTCGTCCTCATTTTCAGTGGATTTATCTTCAAGAGTCTATTCCCCCGTCGAAAGCATCTCTTTCACTTTCCTCGTCCCCGGAACCGCTCACCACATCCTCGTCATCGGAGGAGACAGGAAACCTAGCATCGGTTTCCTGCGCCCTTGCTTCGGCTATCTCCCCGGCGAGGTTGAACCCTCGGGCATGAATTTCTTTGAGAGTCTCCCTCCGGGCATGGCACTTTGCCAATTCACTGCCCCGTCTCCCCCGGTCGGAGGCCTCCCTCAACTCAGCCTGAACGCCGCGGCTTCCCTGACATATATAACAATGGATTTATCAGTCGCAGCCTTCTGCTTCTCAGCTTCAGACTTAGCTTGCACAGCTTCATCCTTAGCCTGTGTAGCTTCAACTCGGGATTTAGCCATCTCGGCCTCCAACCCCTTGATTTTCCTGGCCTGAGCCAAATCCCTTGCTTCAACACCTCAGTGCTGAGCTTCGGGCGAGGCTAGCTGGGCCGTAACAGCTTCCTTTTCGGCAGCAAGTTGATCCATGTTCTTCTTCCACTGATGACAGTCAGCCCGAACTCGATCTACCTTGCCTCGGAGCTGCCCAATCATATTAAGCTTTTGCTACAGCTGAGTTATCAAAGTGTTAGCCTCCGAAGTAGGGCCAAGAAGGTCGAGCTTTGTTAACATCACTGTTACATGCTCATATAGCTCGGACTCGTTTTTTTTAGCTTTAGCCAATGCTGTTCGGAGATCCTTAAGCTCCTCTTCTCTCTGTCTAGCGAGGAGCCTCAAGGCCTTCTCTTCGCGCGAAACCTTCTTGAGCTCGTCCTCACATTGGCTCAGCTCAGTTCTAAACTTTTCAACGACCTATGCATGAAACGAAAACATATCATTCGAAATAAGACAAAGGGAGAAAAACTTTCAATAGAAAGGGCAGGTCCTTACCCGGATAAAGAGACATTGAGCCTCTTCGAAAAGGGAGAATGTATAGTTATAGTCGTTGAAATCCACGATCCCAGCGTAGCAACCCTGAAAAGGATCATCTTTGATAACCTTATTTGTGTCAGGCTTAGGCATAACGTTGGCTTTCGGTTGCCCCTTCAGAATAAGTTGTCAACGTAACGGAGTGACCCGTTGTTGCGGCTCCGAGCTTGGAGCGTTCTCATTATCATTGGGGGTCTTTGTATAGTGGTTGAAGGCAAAGGGTTAATCTCGACCTCCGGAGATGCAGGGGCCTTACCCGTTTCTCCTTTCGGGGCATCCTCATCACAAGATGATGTGTCCCGTTCAGAAGGCTTGGCGACCCCGACTGGTTTCCTAGCTCGAGTCAACAGCGCCGACCCTTCATAATCATTTTATTCATCATTCAGGAAGTCTTAGGCCGAGTCTGCGCCCGTTTGAACAAATCTTTTCCGCAACCTTCGAGCGGGGGTCTCGTTATCTTGAGGGTCCTCGGGTTTCGAGACCCTATTCCTTTTCTTGTCCTTCTCGGACTTCGGGTTTGAAGGCTTGGTTTTTTCTGCGGGCGGGGCCGACCTCATCTCGGACGCATCTCCAAGGCCTGCATAGGCAAGCTTGAGTAAGTAAAAACGCTACCAAATGTATGAAGAGTATTGAAACTATATAAAAGCACGTGGTTCTTGGCCTCCCACTGGCCCTTCGCTAATTCGCGCCAATTGCGCTCTTTGTAGGAAGAAGTGGCAACCAACTTTCTGACGCAATCCTCGAGGTCGTGAACTGCTAGGGGTGCCCAAGCATTGTCTGCACAAAGAAAGATAGGAGCGTTACGGAATATGAAAGAATATGAGTAGATACAAGAAACACGAACTCCACTTAAGGTTAAAGTTCCACCTCTCCGGGAACGGAATTTTATCCTCGGGGATGATGTCCGAAGTTCTTACTCTAACGAACCGGCTCATCCAACCCCGATCTTCGGTTTCGTCGGTGCTGGCGAAGAAGGACTTTGTTGTTCGGCGTTGCAAAGCCCTCTAAATAACTGGGGCCGATACAACCAAACCAGGTGGCTGATGGTGAATTCCAAACCCTCGGCCTTTTTAGAAAAATACCGCAGCATGATCACGATGCGCCAAAAAGAAGGGTGGATTTGACCGAGGGTGACTTTGTACGTCTTGTAGAAGTCGATCACCACCGGATTGGGGGGGGGGGCAGTGTGAAGGGGTAATTATAAACACTCAAAAACTCCTCCTTGTGAGTAGTTATGCTTTCATCAGGCCTCGAGATCTAAACCTCGACCTCGACCTCGTCTCCCCACCGACAATCCTTCTTTACTTCCTTGATGAGCAACTTCGTTATCAGGCTGATATATCGAGATATGTGCTCACATCGGCCTTCAACTTCAGGAGGACTCTCAATACCGAAGTCTTTCTTGATGATTCAATCAACGGGGGGTGATTTCCTCAAGTGTTGGCGGCACCACCAGTTTTGGCCGGCCGGGAGGCAGAGGAAGATGATGCTTTATCTTTTTGGGGGTCTGTCTTGGATGTTTTGGACATGGTTGTAACCTAAGTATTACGGGTGCGCAGGGAAGTGCTGTTTCAGGAAAGAGCTTGGCGTTTTTCCGGCGCTTAAAGAGGCGGAGGAAATAATAGATAGAAGAAATAGATGAACATGGAAAAGGGAAGAGGAAAGAGTAAAGTTCTTTACATGGAGGAATCGCCTCATATTTATAGATGGGTAATGACGGTTCGACGGCTTTAGTGGCCGACCAATGCTGGCATGCATTCAATGGTTATGGGGAAGCGGATCGACAGGACGTTTCAGTCGCTCCGAACATTTGCATCACGGGGGTGATGTCCTCACTAAAAACTTCGGGAATACAAATCGTTTCATATCATTTAATTCTAAGAAACACAAGGACTATCTGTATACGGTCAAAATCAAGGAGCCCGATTTTGAAATCTTAAATTGGGCTATGAGTTCGAGTCCGGGCGGCTCTAAGTGGAGGTCGGATCCGGCCAAAGAACACACACCTCGAGGAAGCAGATTGAAGGCCTTGTCCGACCTACGTCGAGGGCAGCACAAATCACAAAGGCACTCAAGAAAGAGCGGGAATTTCTCAAGGACACGTGGATTAGGGCATAAATTATAGGATAAGATTCGTACTGAATAGTACAAGTCCGTACTAGGTCGTTATACAGTTGTACGAATATAATTTTTTATCATAATTGGAAATGTACCATATTAGGGTTTTCCCCTTTTATATAAAGGGGACCCCAATCATTTGTAAAAGACTGATTATTCACGGCAATAGAACATTCCACTTTGCTTTTCATGTTTAACTTGCTCAACAATTACTCTTCAACTTTATTGTTCATCCTTTATTGTTCTTAGCTGACCTTGAGGTCCCTGGGATAATCAAGATCGAGGCCCCTATTGCTCCAACAAAACTGATTTGGTTCACCAATTCTTCTTACTTAAGCTTAATATTACTTGTTTAATTGTTAGTATTAGAATATATCACGTATCTTTAAAACCACAAATTATCTTTAATTGTTACTCATATTTTTCGAGGTAAACATCATCCAATATCCATTCCTCCCTATAGAATGGCCCCCGCAGAGTTGAAAGAGTTAAAGGAACAACAAAAGGACTTGCTTGAAAAAGGCTTTATCAAACCTAGTACATCACCGTGGGGAGCACCAGTGTTATTTGTGAGGATGAAAGATGGTTCTTTACGGATTTGTATTGATTATAAACAGTTGAATAAGGTGACGATCAAGAATAAGTACCCGCTCCCGAGGATTGATGATTTATTTGATCAGTTGCAAGGTGCCAAGTGTTTTTCAAAAATAGACTTGAGGTCTGGGTACCATCAGGTAAGGATTAAGGAGGAAGATATTCCAAAGACAACATTCAGGACCAGATACGGGCACTTTGAGTTTCGTGTTATGTCGTTAGGTTTGACCAACGCCCCAGCAGTATTCATGGTCTTGATGAACCGTATGTTCAGGCCCTTTTTCGATCTGTTCGTAATTGTATTTATCGATGATATATTGGTGTATTCTCGTTCAGAGGCTAAGCATGCAAATCATTTGCGTATTGTGCTCAGAGTTCTACAAGAAGGGAGTTTGTATGTAAAATTCTCTAAATGGGAATTCTGGTTGAACTCTGTAGCTTTCCTTGGGCATATCATTTCGGGTGAAGGCATCCGGGTGGATACACAAAAGATTGAAGCAGTAAAGACTTGGCCTAGGCTCACAACACCGATGGAGGTTCGTAGCTTTCTCGGTTTGGCAGGTCATTATAGGAGATTTGTAGAGGGATTTTCTTCCCTTTCAGCACCTTTGAAAAAATTGACTAAGAAGGGAGCGAAGTTCTAATGGTCTGATGCATCCAAACGGAGTTTCTAGGCATTGAAGGACAGATTAACTTCAGCACCGGTTCTAACGCTCCTAGACGGGATCGATGGTTAGGTTATTTATTATGATGTTTCAGGCGTTGGACTGGGTTGTGTGCTGATGCAGCATAGTAAGGTTGTAGCTTATGCTTCTAGACAAATAAGAACAGTTCACCTGGCCAAATTAAGGACAGAGATACGGAAGAAATAAAGCCACAAGGATTTCACTATACACATATGCGAAAAATGCAATCTCTATCTACAAACATGCTTTGAAAATACAACATACAGATGGCAAAAATCCACGCTCCCCCCGGGAGCTACGGCCTGCCGGCCTCATCTTCGTGTTCTACAACGTCAGACAGAAGTAACTGAGCATCACGCTCGTCCGACCTCGCTCGCGCTAACTCTTCCGAGAGAACAAATCCCCTAGCACAGATCTCCTCGAGAGTCTTTCTTCGAGACTTGCAACGAGCGTATTCTTTGATCCTCTCTTCACGATCGAGGGTCCTTCTTAACTCAGCTTGAGCATCAGTAGCATCCTTTAAGTGGATCGCCATCTCCTGGTCAGCCTTATTTCGGTTCATTACAGCTTCAACTCGGGAAACAATGATCTCAGCCCTTACCTTCGAATGCTCGGATTCGAGCTTCGCAATCACATCCGCTTGAGCCGAAGCACTGTCACAGGCTAAACGGAATTGGGCCTCGAGGTCTGGAACTTTAGCCAGGGCATCCCTCTCCTCTACTGCCTGAACCTCAGCCAGAGCTCTTAGCTCATCGTGCTCACTCTTGGCTCGGCCGGCTTCAGCCCGAAGATGCTCCAGGGTCTCCTCCTTTTTTGCAATTAAAATAAACGAAGTTTTAGCCTTAGAACCCACGAGATGGGCCGCATACTCACCAGGGCAGAAAACTACCTGCTGTTTCAAATAGCTCTCATAATTCAAGCTTCGACTCGCCTCATACTGTAAGCATGCCAGCTCGTTTTCCTTTTCTTCACAAAGGCGCCTGAGCGATTTCTCCTTGTCCATAGCTTTCCGAAGCCTGGCCTCCCGACGAAGTAGCACGAACTTAAGCTTATCAAATGCCTGCAAAAATAAAACACGATAAGAAAGGGAGGATACGAAATTCAGAAACTTGTGCCAAAACTTACCGCATAGTGAAGCCGCTGGACTTCCTCAAAGATCGAGCGCACATCCGCCAGCCAGGCTTCCCCAGATTTGAATAAGTTGACCCCAGTTGAGGCACGGTCGCTCGGCGCATATGACCCTGGGTTTCGAGCACCCCTCGAAGTATCTCCGGTAAAAAAAGAGGACGGCAGCATAGGAGACACCACCTTTACAAAATCATAAACCACAGGCGCATTTGGCTCAATCAACATTTCCACTTCGGGCCCCCGGTCCGGGTTCGCCTCACTTTGAGCCCGTCGCCATGCAAAGGCATCTCTCGCTTATTGTGATGTTTTTCTTCCCATCTTCCCCAAGATAAAGCTTGCCACTTGCGCTCATCATGAGTCGAGTGGGTCGCCAGCTTCCGAACCCAACCCGGCAAATCTGGAACGTCGCCCGGCGCCCATGAAACCGCTGGAGCAAAATAAAAGAAGACACAGTTATAAGACCAGCTTCTGCCATAAGAAAAACTAAGAAGGCACGGAATGTACCACGTACGTGCATAATTCCATTCCTCAGGGAATGACATAAACTCCACGGGGATAACGTCAGCGGTCCGAACTCGAACGAATCGATTCATCCACTCTCAATCTCTTTCTTCCTCATCGTCGACATCAAAGGGCACGGACGAACGGCATCGCAAGGTTCGCAGACCTCGATGGTGAAGGGCCGATACAGCCTAATAAGATGACTGAGCGTGAATTCAAGATCCGCTTTCTCCGCACAAAATCTCATCATCAACACTATTCGTCAAAATGACGAGTGAATCTGTGCCAAGGTGACTCGATACATTAAACAGAAGTCGAGCACGATCCTATCAAGGGGACCCGGTGTGAAATGATACGTGTACACATTCAAGAACCCATCGGCACGATCCGTGATGCCCTCGTCCGGGGAAACCATCTATAACACCACTTCCTCCACCCAGCCGCAGTCTTTTCTCACTAACCCAAGATGCTCTTCTTCTATCAAAGAAATAGTCTTCAAGGTATGCTCTCGTTGGTCCCGAATGCCGGAGGCGGAGCTCTCCTCTCTCTGCCCAACAGACCCCGATGTAACAGTCATGGCAATGGCAAACTCAGAGAACTAAAGTAAGGAGTCGGTGAGAGTACGTTGATGCTGAAATGATGAAAGGCTTAACGCAGGAAAAGAAGGGTGACTACTTAGAAGGATGGGATCTCCAAAAGAGCAAAAACAACCCTATATATATATATATATATATATATATAGATATATGGAAAAAATGGCGATGATCCGCCTACCCAGAGAGGCCAATGTAATCATCGCTAGTCCCGAGGTGGTACCCGACCTCAAGGACCTCCCTAAAAGGAAAGTTAGGCTACAAGAAGCCAACATAATCATCACCGGTCCCGAGGTGGTACCCGACCTCAAGGACCTCCTTTGAAAAGAAGTTAAGCTCCAGGTAGCCGACAACAATATCGCCAATCCCGAGGTAGTACCCGACCTTGAGGATCTTTGTCAAAAAGAAAAAAGTTAGACTCCAGGATGCCGGCAACATTATCGCCAATCCCGAGGTGGTACCCGATCTCGAGGATCTCCACCAAGAAGAACTTAGGCTCCAATAAATTAACGGCATCGTTACAAGTCCCGAGGTGGTACCCGACCACGAGGACCTCCGCCAAAAGGAAGTTGAGCTCCAAAGAAACAAGCATTTGAACTCTACCCATATGGCTAGATCACAAGATACCATCTAAATTCGGGTAAAAACCTCGTTTGTGATCTACCTACAACTCCTTAGGGCTATTTTGCGCTAAGTTCAAAGTAGGTTTCCGGGTGGCTCAAGTTCGAACGAACCCCGCTCGGGGACTGCCCTCGAGAGTTTAAGGGCGGACCTAATTCTAGGGCTCCCGAGCGAGTTCCCCTCGAAGAGTATTGCCAGGCCTAAAGACTGTTCTCAAAAAGTTTGAAGGTGTGAAGTGTTATCCTCATTCATCCCGATGTAAGGGTTCCAACGACCCGAGTGTATCGGTCCAATCCGGGTTTGGTTCGAGGAAAGGCAAACAGTGCCGCGGGGTGCCGTACTAAACAATCAATGTTCAGAGAAATACACTCCCACTTGGGCTAGATATCGACAACGACCGCTAGGATCATGCATCCAGAGTTTCCGTAAGCACAAATAAAAGGAAAAACAGCAAGCATCAAAGACAAAATCGAAGAAACACCTTTGTATTCATGAACATTCGATTACAACAGCCCACCAGGGGTCCTTACATAGAAACAAAAAAGTGATATGGTGCACATACAGCAAAACTCTAGAACCTAGTCCATTCTCGAAGGCCCATCTCCGATACCAGCATCTCCGAGCACCATCTCCTCGAACAGGCATCCTCGACGGTGACATCTTCGACCACCACCTCCTCTAGGTTCCCATCTCAACCCCACAGAATAATGCCTCTGAGGACGAATATGAAGAAGAGGAAAATGAGGAGAGGAAAAAGATGAAAGTGAGGTGGAAGAAGCAGAGAAAAGAGACATAGCCCGTTGAAGCCAAAGGTTGAAGATTCGGCGGGCACCTATCCTACTTGCACGACCGCTCCAAGACCCCTTCTAGGACATAGTGTTGTGCAAGCTTAACAGTCGGTCATGCCATTTTATCCCTTGGGAAACTCGGGGGATGAAGTGCCACACCAGGCCAGGGTAGGAGAGTGAACAGTGGTGTATAGTCCGAACGCTTTCCCGAGCAGCGGTGTAAGGGTCCGAACGTCCCCCTGAATCGGAAAAGATCTTCCCCCTATCTCATTGCCTCGAGCCAACGGCGACAACAATGGCAGCCGTAACAATAACAACAAGGACAAAACAATGAGATCCCGCTCGGCAAGGGAAAGCCCAGGCAAAAGGTCATGGCGTGGCTGGTAAGAACGCTACCATATAATCTTGAGGCCATAGGCCGCAAGCATAGTTGATAGTAATGGAAGAGGATAGTAAGAAGAAAGGGATGGAAAGATATTGAAAGGCACTTGGTCAGAAAGATAACACCGGAAATCCCCCATTTATAGGGGGTGATCATACAGTCAACAATGTCATCAATACCTTTGGGAGACAGATCGGCAAATGAAATTAATGCATTATTTGAAAGCCGAGTAGGCGGAAATACTGTCGCTTTGAAGAATGGGAATCGACAGCACATTGAATGGCATTAAAAAGACAAGTCCATGGGACACCCCGGTTATCGTGAAGGCTTACGTCATAGGTTGATATCATCGATACAACGACATCAAGGGAAATCCGTAGAGTCGGGTATCAAAAACGTTTCTTATCGCTCCTCTCTATGAAATGCTGGGACTATCTGTATACGGTGATATCAGAGAGTCCAATTTCTCATCACTAAGGCACTCGGAAGATCACCTCGAAGGCTCGAGGCCGCGGAACCACCTCGAAGGTTCGAGGCCGCGGACGAGTATCTCTCTTCAAGGGTTGACAACACTCGATCCCAAGGCTGTAATGATCACAGTAATGGGGGATACAGGGAGCACCCAAGGCACGCAGCTAGGACTGACGCAGCCTAGCAGGCTACTCTGAACCCAAATCAGGGCATCAATCAGTCGTTCCATCCCCCTATCTATGTAATTAATGTATTTTGTACTATGCGGGGATTTCCCTCCTATATAAAGGGAGTTTGTAAGGTTTTATTGTTCCAGCTGCTCCACACGAATATACGAAAAAGAACATTCTCTCTGCTCTAAATATACTTTCTTGTTATTATTGCTTTCATTTATTATCTTTATACTTGTTCATCATTCATTGCGTATCATTGGCCATAAAGAACCTTCTTTGATTTTATTATATCTCTTAGTTACACCCCGATCGCCCCCGATAGCTCATTATCGGGCCACGGAACCGACCTCGAGGCCTCCATAACGACAAGCTCAAGGCCCTGATTGTCAGCCTCTCGGTTTGATTATCGCCTTATCTTTAGCTGCCGTTTCGTCTCTAAACTTCATACACATAGCATCATCTGCTTAACAACTAGCATAAAAATAGATCACGTATTTTTAGAGTCCCATCAACAAATTTAATTGTTATTACCATTTTCACGGTAAACGGAATTATTAAGTTTCTACAGGAAGCGTTGGTAGTAGTATTGTTACAAAGGCCGACTCTACCAAAGTTATATAGATCCATAAACATTCGAGGATGAATGTTTCTAAAGGGGGAGGATGTTACATCTCGCATTTTCGTACATTAAAGTTTCATCTCCAGGTAATCAACATAGACTCGGAGATGAGATTATCTTGAGGTTAACGTATTTATGCTATTCATAACAATAGATAAGTAAGTACCATGAAGGATATAGGGTACACAAATTAAAGAAAATGAGTTTCGTCGAAGGACGCCGATTTGGGATAACATACGGGTCGAGTGATAATACCCGACATTTATGGACTATTACCATACAAGGTACCACATGACCAGCGTAGTATGATGTATAAAGTGTATTAAAAATGAGTAGAATTTTAAGTAATGTGAGACAATTCTTAATTATGCGGATAATTGATTAATTTTTGAATAACGGGACATTACCTAATTAACCAATAAATTTGGACAAAGACTAAAATCCCCCACCCCCACGAGGAAGCAAACCACACCTTAAGAAAATGACTCTTAAGTCATTTTAATTAGGTGGAAACCAAGGTGCAGACGCATGCCTATCACTCGGGCATGAAGGGTCATACTATTGATGAATGTCGCACTTTGAAAGAAAAGATCGAGACGCTAATTGACACCAAGGTTATACAAGAAAAAGAGGCTACACCTAATGTCCGCAATAATCCTCCCCCGGATCACAGGGGTGAGGGGGTAAATGTGATCGAAACTGATGAAGAATGGGATCCGGAAGGATCAATTGGACTCATTCGTTAAGGGGATGAACCTAAAATACCTCCACTCACTCTCGCACCTATTATAGTGCAAATTTTGTCACTGATTGAGGTTGAAATAGCCACGCCAACTCCATTTGAGGTTAAGGTAACAACGCCCTCAGCCGCACCAATCCCGTATGAAGTGGAAGTAACCACACCCTTCACTGTGACGGTAGCACCTAACCCTTTTTATCACTGTAAAGCTATACGCTGAACTATACTACAGAGGCGAGAAGGAAAGGAAAGGGGAATATTGAAGAAACTGGAGTAACACAAGGTATGACTAGGACCGGTAGGGTTTACACGCCCGAGAATTTGGGAGGAACAAGTAAAGAAGCCACCCCAAGCAACCTATCACTGAAACTAGCCCGGATGATCTTTGGAGAAAGGTGCCAGCAAAAGATTATTATGTGGTTCATCATCTGAACAAAAACCCTGCTCAGATATCCATTCTCTCACTACTACAAAATTCTAAGGAGCATAGGAATGTATTAATGAAAACATTGAACGAAGCTTATGTACCCAATAATAACATGGCCAACATGGTGGAACAAGTGTTGGAAATCCACAAGATCACTTTTCACGAAGACGGGCTGCCACCAGAAGAACTGAGTCACAACAGGGCACTGCACATCACAGTGCAGTTTGAGGAAAAATTCATCTCCAGGGTCCTAATAAACGATGGTTCGAGTCTTAAAATTTGTCCATTGACTACTTTGATGAGGTTGGGTAATGGTTTGCATGAAATACGAGAAGGAACTATGAATGTGAAAGCATTCGATGGGTCCCAAAGGGCCACAATTGGGGAGATCAACCTATGTTTGCAGATGGTCCCGACTTGGTTTGACGTTGAATTTCAAGTATTGTACATAACCGCCACATACAATCTACTGTAGGGATAACCTTGGATACATGCTTCTGGGGCAGTAGCCTCCACTCTACATCAGGCTGTGAAGTTTGAATGGAACTATCAGGAGGTAATCATCCACGGGGACGGGAATAATCCCATTTATACCAATCAATCTGTTCCGGTTCATGAAAATGTAAGGAAGTTAGGTGGAGAAACATACCATCGCATCGAGCGCGTCAATGCAATTGAGAAAGACAAATGAAAGAGTAATAAGATTAAAAGCATATTGTCATGGGTAGGGAATGAACCCAACAAGGGTCTCGACAAGAATCTCCAGGGGATTACCAAACCGATACAGCTAAAGCATCACGACACAACTTTTAGGCTTGGGTATGAATACACCTGGCACGAGTATCAGAATTGGTTGCCACCATGGCATGGTCCTTATTACCCTATTGAACAACCAATACTACATCTGCACCAGACATTTCAACAGACTGGCGTGATATGGGGATCTGAAGAAGATGAGGCTTTGGCTGGCCTGATGAATCTATTTCGGGACGATGAAGACATGGATTGCAATGCGATAGTTGAGGAGGAGGAGGAGGAGGAGGAGGAAGACATTACAATTCAGACCGTGCGAAAGGGAGTTGTTCTCAAGAACTGGACTGTTGCACCATCCCGGGCCCGTCCGTTTCATGGGTAGCCTGGCAATTAGCGTGATCTGTTTTTAAAAGTAATTTTCAACATTGAAGACATTTTCAGTATTTTATTTTAGACGTATTTTGATTTGAAATAATTACTCGAGGCATCGTGTCGTACTTGTTTTAATGTTTTCATGATTTATCTAATGCATTGCTAGTTTAGTATTTATTACTATCCATTACATTTTCTCTTTACAACATTATTATTACTTATCCTGATGAACCGATGACTGTGACATGTAATGAGACAACCAACATAAGGATAGTGATTTAGAGGAAATAGAAGAAGAAGAAGAAGAAGAAGAAGAAGAAGAAGAAGAAGAAGAAGAAGAAGATATAATACCTAAGGAAATTGTTAGAGAGGTTGGCCTAATTCCTATTTGGACGAAACCGAGATATTCAATTTAGGAGATTTTGAAACAGTCAATGAAACTCGTATAAGCATTCACCTATCACCATCAGAGAAAGAATAGTACACCCATTTCCTGGAAATGTATGAAGATACTTTTGCATGGTCTTATGATGATATGACTGGTTTGAGCGTGTCTATAGTGGCTCATAAACTACCTACCAATCCGTCGTGTCCGCCTGTAAAGTAGAAACTCAGAAAGTTCAAGCCGGATATGAGTCTGAAAATCAAAGAGGAAGTCGCCAAGCAGATCAATGCTAAGGTTCTTAGAGTGGTCGAATATCCTACCTGGTTGGCTCACATCGTGCCAGTTCCGAAGAAGGATGGGAAGGTCGGAGTGTTTGTCGACTTTGCATCTTGCTTATGATAAGTAAATGTGAGGTCTTTAGCAAATCATGGGTGTACTGAAAGGTGTAAGTCTCTTGATAAGGAGCCTTAAGGCAAGAATGTCTATCCACCTTTATGGTGAAAGACAATGAGAGATTAGGAAGATAAATACAAGTTTCAACAAGCAAAAGAAGCAAGATGAAGAAGGGTACGAGGCACCCAGTTAATGAAGGTTAACAGCGTTTATAATTGAGGTAGAGAAACATAAGCTTTTTGAGTTATATTCAATAGTAACAGAGGTATATACAATTGGTCGCATCCCTTCCAGATATGCCCTTTGGGGGTTAACAAAAGTAGTATAAGAAAGGTATGATGGATGAATTGATTGCGTTAGTTGACATTTCCGATGGTTATTACAAATGTGCCAATAGGTCTTCTTGTGAGACACCCAGATGGTGCACCCTAGAATATTACGATTAGATGTGAATACTAGCATTCAGAAGATAGGCACTGAAAGCCTGGATGAGATAAATATTACCTTAAGTGTGACTCTCATCCCTAGTAGAGCGAGGATGTTTAGCAACCCAAAGAGCCATTGGATGGAGCAAAGGGAAGCTAAAAACGAAAGAATGTCGTATTGAAGTTTTCACAAAAAAAGGGATACAGAAATATTAGCAGAGTAATGAGAAAAGATATAAGGAAGCATTATGAATAAGGTGTGATACATGGATGAAAACGGTAGTGTTACAGAACCTATAGTCAAATGAAGGAAGAGACGAAGGGTGATGGGCCTTAGGACAACGAAAGAGTATAGGCCATAAGGTTATATCCTTATTTCAAGAAATAAGTTCGTGACTCCAACGCGACTACCAGAGGGGTAATAGAAATCAGTATGGACTGGTAAACAAGATAAACTAAATATGAATTGGGGTCTGAATGATTGGAAAGTACTCATCATCATGGGAATTTCAGATTTCGTTCCGGCGGTAATAGAATGGACCACAGAAGAAGATTCACGATGAATTCAGAGAATAGTCATTCAGGGAGACGCTTTCCTAGAGCAAGCAATGTGAGCAAAGTTAAGCTTAAGAGGCTATATGTGCCAGTTACGCTAAGTGTCACCCTCACGAGTAAGGGAATTTGTCATCCTTGGTACAGAAGAATTGCCGCAAGGCGAGTAAGGATAATTGATGTTGAGAAACGACGCCAAAGATGAAGAGGTAAAACATCTATAGGTAGATCCTCGTGACTTCAGCTTTTAGTACACCCCTAAAAGGGGGAATATAGAGTAATGTGGCATTAAGTCTGAATATAGTGGTTCTAGTGACTATGGAATGGTAAAGGAAGAATGCGATAAATGAAAGAGGAATGAGATGGCACTTATCCAAATCTTACAGATATGCTACGATTCAAGAATATTGTGCAAACACGACGTCAAGGAGAGGAAGTAAAGGTTCCTGCCTGAGCTGTTATTAATAAATAAGGAGCCAGTGCGAGACGTATGTTAAAACAAAGTAAATAACCCAAGAAAGATTATGAGGAATATTGATATGAGAATGGGCCAACGAGTAGTTAGTAATTGGCCAGGAAGATCTCAGTTATGGCTAAACAGGAGGTTACAGATGAGTCATCAGATCGTGTAAGATAAACATAGTAGAACCCAACATCGAGAATTCAGCCTCGGACAATATCATTATAATACTTGAGATATATTCAAACAAGAGTCGGGGTAGTTAAAGGTACCGTATGAGTGTTACAGAAATAAAAGATAGTTCCACTGGGAAAACAGTCAAAACTTCAGTTCAGAAACAGCCGTACGAGCAGATGAGTGTGGAGGTAAGTAACTAAGGATAAGTACAAGTGAGAACGAACATCAAAATTCTATCGGGAATACGATATGATAAGCTCACATCTTTACAAGAGTCAGAGGATCCTCCCTAAGTACTACAGTGAAGGACTAGCTGAGGAAATGAGGAAGAAGTCTTCAACCTAAACACAATGACCTAAAGAGGAAATGGTCTTGTAACAACAGTTTCATAAAAAAATTGTACGTCCTCCATAAGAAAGAGGAATCTACCGTGGCTAGTAAACGGGAAGTAAAAGTCAAAAGAAATGTTCGAAGATCATATAAGTTGTACGGAAATTACGGCATGCGTGGGAGCTAAGATAAGCTAAGTATGCATGCAACAAGGGGGAAGAAAGATCAGGAAAGGTAATAGCTTACGTTAAAAGAAAGCTGAGAAGGAAAGAAAGGAATTATTTGATCAATGATCCCGAGTTGGTGACATTTTGAACACGCTTAAGAGTTTGGATTTTTTTTTCTATACATGCAGCATATATGTTGACAATCATACAGCCGTAAAAGATTTCGGTATAAGTTAAAAGAAAGAATTGAGCCCATGTCATAGACAAAGGAATGAATTGTTAGAAGATTGTGTCATGGATATTCCATAGCATCCATGGAAGGCTAAAGTAATAACTAATACCATGAGCCGCAGGTTGGAAGATAACTTAAGCCAGCATAAAGGTCGATCAGAAGAAGAAGGAAACTAAAGAGTTACATCAACAAAGTAAATCAGGAATCTGATTATTGGACTCAGAAGTTATAGGAATCATGATTGAGAACATAGCAGAATCACTCTTAATATCAAATGTTCAAGAGAAATAACACAACAACCATAATCTATAATTGCTCTACAAGAAATCCAGTTAGAAGAAGTACCAACCTCATAAGATGTCAGTACGAAGCTCCCACCAGATTGTGTATGTACCAGAGGTGCGAATATTATAATAGAGCTTCAAGTTATGGACGTGAATTAAACCTAGATGCAAGGGAGGTCACAAAAGAGATAGAAGATATTATGCGAGATTTTAAGGTAAGTAAGGTAAAGGTGAAAAACGTACGAGATACTCAAGGCAGAAGATTGTGAATAATCCATACTTCGGATAGAAGGCTATAAGCACAGGGATCCAATAACCGGGAATGATAGCGGCACCGTCAGCGGCATGTCTCTAGCTTATTGTTTTTAAGTACTGAGAGATCTAGTTAAGAGAATAGAGAAAAGATGGAGACGATGTGATGTCTCGCTTAACGTTCCAGAATAACATAAGAAAATCTACGGTGCAAGCAAGTTGAAGGAAAGTTTATAAATGGATATGTATAGGTCGCAAGCTAAAGTATGATAGAGCGATAATGTTTTAAGGAAGCATGAGTAAGGATGAGGAAAGGCAAGTGAAAAGGTGACGAGAATGGATAAAGTCTTTAGGATTGAGCCCTAAGGAAAAAGTCCTCGCTCTACTAGGGATGAGAGTCACACTTAAGGTAATATTTATCTCATCCAGGCTTTCAGTGCCTATCTTCTGAATGCTAGTATTCACATCTAATCGTAATATTCTAGGGTGCACCATCTGGGTGTCTCACAAGAAGACCTATTGGCAAATTTGTAATAACCATCGGAAATGTCAACTAACGCAATCAATTCATCCATCATACCTTTCTTATACTACTTTTGTTAACCCCCATAGGGCATATCTGGAAGGGATGCGACCAATTGTATATACCTCTGTTACTATTGAATATAACTCAAAAAGCTTATGTTTCTCTACCTCAATTATAAACGCTGTTAACCTTCATTAACTTGGCGCCTCGTACCCTTCTTCATCTTGCTTCTTTTGTTTGTTGAAACTTGTATTTATCTTCCTAATCTCTCATTGTCTTTCACCATAAAGGTGGATAGACATTCTTGCCTTAAGGCTCCTTATCAAGAGGCTTACACCTTTCAGTACGCATATGATCTACTGAAGACCTCATATTTACTTATCATAAGCATGATACAAAGTTGAGTTCCTCTAATTCAACACTTCCACAACTATATCTCTTATCGATCATCTTTCTGAACGTAGGCATCGTCTTATTACGAATAAAAATAGAAGCTCGGGACTTGAATTCTTGTAAGTGAGCTCTACCACACGATCTAGAGTAAGAAGAAAGAGTGACAGTCTTAAATGCCCTGTAGCCTCCTGCTTATAAGAGTAGTGCACGACACACCCATAAATAAGACTCTACTAGACACGGCTTGTAGACTCCCTAGGACAGAACTGCTCTGATACCACTTTGTCACGACCCAAACCGATAGGCCGCGACGGGCACCCGGTACCTTACTCAACCAAGTTCTAACGTAACATATCTTTCTTATTACATCATCATATATACATGACATATGGGCCTAATAGGCCAACATGATCCTTTATAAACTCAAAACATAGGCCGACAAGGCCGTACAATCTTTCACGTACATGACATATGTCTACAAGCCTCTAAGAGTACATAAATGTCATAAAGGTCGGGACAGAGTCCCGCCATACCAAACAATATACGTCTAAATCATACTAACCAAACAAGCAACTCCAAAGCAAATAGAGCGCACCAACATCTTCCGCTGAGCTGATAGCCTACTTGGAGGGCTCTCGACCTGTCTATCGGGACCTGCGGGCATGAAACACAGTGTCCCCAAGCAAAAGGGACGTCAGTACAAATAAAGTACCGAGTATATAAGGCAGGAAAGCATAAACAATAATAGTAATGTAAAGAGAGAGAGAGGAGGTACAACATGTAACATCTGAGTGCCTTTGGGGGCTACTGACATGAAATGCATAATACATATATATACATAAATTTTAAAAACATACGCCTATGTGGGCATCATCATCATCATATCGTACCGGGCCTCAAAGAGGACTCGGTAAAAATGTACCCGGCCATCACAAGGCTCGGTAGAATCATACCCGGCCACGTGGAGCTCGGTAAACCCAACTGATCAGTGGTTGCACAATAGGTGCCGTACCCGGCCGACTATAGCGCGGCTCGGTAGAGTAAAATAGATACATATATATAATGCATGCTCGACTCATACAATCACGTTCTAAACCTCTTAGAGTATCTTAAGAACATTATGGACATACATACCCTCAATATGAACTTCACTAGGACTTACGGATCATACATACTTTCTAAGAATAACTTTGTACGGAAAGAACAACATGGACAACCTTAGTTGCTAGGATTAGATTCATTATGAAATAGCGTAATCATTTTACATTAGATCATGCCAAAAGAAAGAAGGAAGTGCCTTAACATACCTGTTCCCGGAATTATTTGAACGAATCTGCTTCTGCGAAATATGGACGAAACTCTACTTTGAAACTCTCGAAATTCATAAACGAATTTGGTAGCTCTTGAAATTGAAACGTTGGCCAGAATTGAATTGGTGAACGAAAAAAATGATTTTGCTTTTTGGTTGAAATCAGAATTGGCTAAAACTTTGTAGCTCTTTCACGTTTTTGGTTTAATATAAAATGTAAAAGTTTTCTATTCATGTTTTTGCTGGTTCAAGGCAGAATGTATTGGCTTTTTGATCTTGAAAGAAGTGCTTACCCATTCACCACACCAAATTGAAACGAAATGGATCCTCTGAAAGCTTATGTTCTTTAACGTTTTTTATTTCAAAACATGAAATGAAATGAAGCCAAAGACTTTTTAAAATGAAGCTAACATCAGATTCTTGGATATTCAAGGCTTTCCCACTAAATGATATGGATATACTTTACAAGTCTTTAAGACTAGATAACATGCTTGGTTAGTTTATTTAATAGCCATCTGGCAAAATGACTACTTAGTCATTTTCAACTTTGTGGCTTCTTGCCACGTGGGGTGGTGGGATAATTTATAAAAATTTTTTTTTATCCACTTATTAGTTAACTGGGTAATGTCCTGTTACCCGGTAATTAATTAATTACCCGCATAATTTAAAAATTATCACAAATTACTTAAAATTCTATTTATTTTTAAAATACTCCTTATATACTTTATATATTATACTACCGTGGTCATATGGTGCCTTACATGGTACTAGTTCATAATTATCGGATATTATCGCTCGACCCGTATTTTATGCCAAATTGGCCATTCCCAATGAAACTCGTTTTCGTTAATCCCTGTATCCCTTTATCCTTCAGGACGCTTATGTATCGCTTGTTATAAATAACGCAAATACGTTAACGTCAAAATGAGCTCATCCCCGAGTCTACGTCAATTAACTGAAGACGAAAGTTTAATGTAGGAAAAAAACGCGAGATGTAATAACTTTCATGTTGTTTAACTGGGGAACGAATTAGGTTCTTATGACTTATTGGTGAGTTGAGACTCAGGAAGATTAAGTGATTGCGTAGTAGTTGTGGCTGTGAAAGGGTATAAAGAGATGTCAGTTTGAGGCTAAGCAGGTGTGTTGTAACCTGTGAGGTAATCTACGGATATGTGATTTTTATGATGTTGTGTGGAGGCTTTCTTTTCTAGCAGTGGGTTATATTTGTGCGATTTAAGTTTGGATCAATTGTAATAGTTGACTTAACCATCACGAGGATGAATGCGACATTTGCACATGATTTGAGGTATTAGATGGTTTGTGTTACATGAGCTTATGAAGGATTTAGTTGAATCTCACTGCGGTATTATGGTAGTAATGGGGTATGGTTATTGTAAGTTATCAGATGTTTTATATAAGTGGAGGAGTCTGCTATCAACAAGTTTATTATACGGTTATGTGTTGTATTGGTTTCGGTTTGAGGTATACTTGTGAATCAATTATGACTTATAGAGGTTGAGATCGAGGATGACTCAAGCAAAGGAATTTCTAGATACGGGTTGTATTACACTCTATGGGTATATGGGAATAATGGAATGATTGAGTGGTTATTCGTGAAGGATGTAGTATGCATAGAGTAAGAATTTGCTTGGTTGCGTTAAGGTGGGGTTACTTCTGTGGGTGTCATAGTGCTAACGGGGCACATGTCGTTTGGCCAGTTTGGGTGGTGCAATTGAGATGTGAGCAGAGTATATGAATCTCGAGAAGGTTCTAGTGTGTTTAAGATTTATATGTAGTAGTTGAGAGTTTTCCGGATTTGTATATGGCTAGGACCTGAGATTTACATTAGATGGTGTTGGGACTCGCGGTATTTCTATATCATTATGGATTATACATTTCAGTATCAGGGAGGTGAAGGAAATGACTTTAGACTCACAGAAGGTTTCTTCAGAGTAGGTGTCTCTGTTGTGGTGCTTTTGGGGTGCTTTAAGGCAGTGTGATTTTATTCTAGGATCTCGTGGGTTGAGTTTTAGTTAAGGATCGTGGTGTTCTGGCAAGGAGAAGTGTCAACTTGAGGGTGATTCAGAGGGAACTCGAAGAAATAGGCCATCTTGGTAATAGGTTGGATCAATATGGTAACGGTATGCTCGGTTCTTTTAGTTCTCATGTGTGGTGAGTCTCTACATGTGTTTTGTGGCAGTACTCTTGGGTTTGGCGACTCGCGTGTCTTGGTTGAGTTAGAGAGATTCAGTTCTGATGGCTTGATTGTGTGCAAATAGATTTCAAAGTGCTCTCGAGCATTTCTACCACGATTAGAGGTGTATACTTCCTACTGGCGTGAGGAACATGTTGCGTATTATAAGTTTCTCCTGGATGAGTTCAAATGGAAGGTTCTTGGCTAATTGAGTATGTAGTTTTCTTGTGACTTAGAGTTGATTATGAGATTCTCTTACTTTTCCTATGATGGCATAATAGATGTAGTGTGCTGTGTGGGATTGAGATTTTCATGTACAAGGTCACCGGTCAGTTTTGAAGGGAAGAACATAAGTTCTTAGACAACATGGACGGTTTACGATGTTTAGATGAATGCTATAACTACTTGTTATTGCCTGAGAAGGGTGCACATCTCAGAAGGCACACTGAGTTTTGACTTACGGATGCTTCATTGGTGTTGCGGTACTCGCCTGGTTGATCGACTGCTGATTTTCAGATTTTTCTATATGGCATGGAAGAATTATCGAAGTATTCCTTGTGGGATGATCGTGTATGGGAGATGTGTTAGACATTCGGGCGGTGGAGTTGGGGATCAGATATGGTGATTCGTGTGTTCTATGGATTTGGAGACCGGGAGTTCTCAAAAGCAAATTGTTTCGTGATTATGAACTGTGAAGATATTGCCAAAGCTAGCCAGATGATAGTATGTGTTATGGTTCAATCATTATGGACTTTGGGAGGGTTATTTATCTATTTATGGATGACTAGGGTTGATCTGGGGGCCCATTGGTAGGCCTAATAAGAATGTGTATCCTATATCGGGTCGGATTTGTTTACTCAGCACAGTTATTCTTGGTGGATGAGTCAGTCGGTCAGAGTTGAGCTTGTCCGTGTTCTGATATGCCCTATGAGTTACTCTTCTATGCTGCGATGGGTTATGATTTATTGGT
Source organism: Nicotiana attenuata (assembly GCF_001879085.1). Lineage (NCBI taxonomy): Eukaryota > Viridiplantae > Streptophyta > Magnoliopsida > Solanales > Solanaceae > Nicotiana > Nicotiana attenuata. Next base: position 118,663 of record NW_017673372.1, read on the forward strand.
TATATGCACACATGGTGCGGTTCTATTTGGGTCTTGTAGCGGAATTCTGGCGGAATGGTTATCGGGGTGCGAAATGGTTGATTGTGCCTTGGTTATGACCGTTGTCTAGCTGTGATATATGGTGTTGTTTACTTCTCAGTGGTTATGGTCATGCACTTTTTGTACTAGACGTCAAATTGCGCGTGGTTGTTGAATTTGAGCATTGTGGCTTGAGGTATTTCATGTGGACCAGTGTTTGGATGGGGTCACGCATTGCAACAAAGTTATGTTGGGATATGATCCTTTGTGTTAGATTCGTGTGTTTTGGTTCTACGGCGTGTGATGGATTCTTAGCGTTGTGTTGTGGTTGTACTTGTTGAGCTTGCAGGACGGTTCTCTCATTTGAGTCATTTTCTATGTTGAAGTACACTTTAATTGTTGCGTATTGGTCCACGAATTGCATGGTTTGTGGCTTAAGGTTGTATTGGTGTGCATGTTAGTAGGGCGGCTGTATTTGATAAGATGAGGTCGTCGAACCTAGAATGGGTGCTATCAGATCTGATTGCGGTGTATTTGGAAGGATAATATTGGAAGTCGACTTAAAAATTGGCTATAGTTCTTAGTAGAGTTTCATGATTTGTTGATATGATAAGTGGTTATGAGTTTCTGCGTGTTTCTTTCATCATCGGCAGTGTACAAAGGTTCAGAACAATATTTTGTTTGATATGAGGTTTGTTACCGGTATGGGGTTGGTTATCGAGCACCTATTGAGTCGGAAGTTATTGCTATGAGTATTTGAGTTGTGTGGGATATCATGTGATTTTTTCTTGGGTTATAGTTTTGGCTTGATACAGCTTGTTCATACTTATGCAGTGTGTAGGTGTGAGATTCGGGTCTTGTAAGGAGTTTCGGATGTTGGGAATTGGGTTCCAAGGTTTGTGGGCTAAGGTTGAATTAAAGATCTTTAGTTAGGTTGTGTCGTCAGGCGTATATGGTGTAGGGTGACGTGGGATCACCCCCAAGTATGTGCATGGTAAGGTTACACGCTAGTTTGATGGCTTAGGAACAACTATTGGCACTTTCGAGGGCGAATATATGTTTAAGTGGGGAGAATGTAACGACCCGACCGGTCATTTTGAGCATTTGCACTTCGCTTGGTTGTTTGAGGGCATGAGTAGCTCCGTATTGTGTAATACGACTTGTGTGTATCGACAGTTTTGGTTTTTCAGGTAATTCGAAATTGATTTGGAAGAATGAATTTCATGATTGAAGCTTTAAAGTTGGAAGAGTTGATCAAGTTTTACTTTTTATTGTTTGACCTCGGATTCGAGATTTGATGGTTCTGCTAGGTCCGGATGGTGATTTTGGACTCGGCCGTATGCCCGGATTTGCATTTGGATATTTCTAGAAGGTTTTTGTGCTAATTGGAAAAAGTTGGAAATTTGAAGGTTTGGAAAGTTCAAAAGTTTGACCGAGAGTTGACTTTGAGGATATCCGATTAGTATTGTGGTTCCGGGAATTGAAATAGCTCTGTTATATTATTTGGGACTTGTGTGCAAAATTTGAGTTCATTTCGAGTTCATTTGATATGTTTCGGTGCGAGTTTTTGGAAGTCGAAAGTTCGAAAGTTCATTAAGTTTGATTTGAAGTGTGATTCGTCGTTTCGATGTTGTTATGCGTGATTTGAGGCCTCGAGTAGGTCCGTGTTGTGTTATTGAACTTGTTGGTATGTTCAAACGGGGTACCGAGGGGCTCAGGTGAGCTTGAGATAGGTTTGGGTTGTGTTGCGCTCGTTATTTTTTTTTTTTTAATGTTTTGATGTCGTTTCCTCAAGCATAAATGGTACCAAATCAAGCAAATGAGCTCCATTTTCTATTTTTGTTTTGAAGCATTAGATTCGTATCATAATTACAGAGCCATAAAAAAAAAGAATCGTCAAATTTGTATATCGTATGAGGAGTTTATGGTCATTTTCTAAGAATTGGGTTACAGATTTTTCAGATTACTTACGAAATTGCCACTGACTTCGTATTTAAAAATCTGCACTATTTTCAAATATTGAAACCAACATATCTCCTTCATTATAAGGTCAAATCGAGTGATTCAAAATCTTAACTTGACTGAAATTTTACAAGGAATCCATTAGAGGTATCAAAAGAGGGTTTCGAGATTGTTTCGCAACAATGCGAGGCAGAACAACGGGGCAAAAATATTATAATAATGAAAACCAAAAAAATAACTGATACAAAACAACATAGTAGCATGAACAAATACCAAAAATTAAACATGGAAAAAACATTAAAAAAAAGCAGCTATAGAGAACCAGAACGATCATCTACGAACAACAACTGCTATGCAAGGAAGAAAAAAACAACAAGAAACGTTCCCACCAAAACTACTTGCAAAATGAGATAAACAACAAGAATCACAATGAGGTACCGCCTCAAGTACAATAAGAATTACCACCGAGGTACCGCCTCTTGTATATATAAAACAAGAATCACAACCGAGGTACCGCCTCATATTCACAATTCACAATCTAAATCACAATCTTCCCTTATATCGCCGCGTGAGCCTTACATTTGAAATAGATTTTGAAAATAGTTTTTTCCGAAATAGCTACACGCACTTTAGCCCACCTTATGACGCCGCGTGACTTCACGTAGTTCCCCTACCAGCAACATGCACATAAGTTAACACCATATACCGCCGCATGCACATTAACCCCAAGCCTTATACCGCCGCATGCGCATCAATAATACGTCACAATAATAACTCGCCCCATAAGTGCCCACATACCAAAACCTCCTAACAATCAACAATATTGGTGTTTCCACAATAATAGCCCACGGCCCACCGCAACATGTACAAGAATATCAACATGACAATGAATGTAAAATGCTCAAACAAGGAAGATGTTTCAACAATAACAAATTCGCCTCAACGTGATAACGACTTTTACAACTTCAACACCAATAACTCAACAATGAGAGATAATGTATAACTACATTATTAAATAAGAATAACTCATAAGGGAAGAGATACCGTATAACAATGACTTCAAATAATGGAAATCAACAAGGAAAGAGATAACATGAACAATAACTTCAAGTAATGACAATCAATAATGGAAGAGATAACACGAACAATAACTTCAAATAATGATAGTCAACAATGAAAGAGATAACATGTAACAATAATAGAGTCATAAATATCAACTAAAGCACGAGAGTAATATATCAATTAGGATGTCGATCAAGTGTTACTGAAATCGTTTAAGGCATGTAAGGATAGACTAACACAAGTAGGAATATATTGACTATGAGAATTTAGAACATAATACTACAGTTCAATTAAAGCATGGAAAGAGTCTAAATAGCCTAAACCGGTCAATACCACATACAACCCGTGTACCCACTCGTCACCTTGCATACACGGCTTTCACATATCACAAATAAATCAATCAATACTAATCCTAAGGGGTAGTTCTCGCACACAAAGTTGGGAAAGATACTTATCTCAACTACGTCAATTCAACATTCAAAAATAGCTTTTCCCTTAAATTTACCTCCACACGGCTCAAATCTAACCAAAATTGACTTAATATCACCAAACAATGCAAGGAAAATCAATTACACTAGATAAAGCTAAGATCTTTACACTTTTCCCAAAGTCAACCCGGGGCCCATCTGGTCAAAACCTGAGTCCAATGGTAGATTCCGACTACCCATGACCCCACGAGTTCATATATATGATTAGTTTCAAAATTCGAGTCCAAATCGACTCTAAAAACTCAAATTCTTCTTTTTATAAAACTTGGTAAAGTTTCAAAATTTTTTACTTTGATTCACATGATTTTGATATTAAAACCTAAGATATGTTGAAGAAATATGATTAGAAATAGATTAGAATCACTTACCCAAGGTTTGTATGTGAAAATCCCTTCTCTAAATCGCCTCCTACCGATTCTAGGGTTCAAAAATGAGAGAATGTGTACAAAAATACGGTCTCCCAACCCTTTGACCAACTGCAGATGTCGCATTTGCGACACAGGTTAGCATTTGCAAACCCTCGCAATTACAGACAAGGGTTCGCAAATGGCTCGCATTTGCGAACCTTGACAACCTCAGCATTCATCGCAATTGCAATGGAGGCTTCGCAATTGCGAACTGGTGGGAATCGCAAAAGCAAACAAAAGTTCGCAAATGCGAACTAAGGTAAAATCTAGAAGTCTTCGCAATTGCGACATCAGAGTCCCTAGTGTCACCTTCGCAATTGCGATGCTGGTGCTCGCAATTTCAATACCTGAGCACCAGCAGCACCAGCAGTGCATATTTCAATTCAAACCATTCTATAACATATCTGAAACTCATCTGAGCTCTCGGGACTCCAAACCAAACATCCACACAAGTATAAAAATATCGTACAAACTCACTCCCGCGATCAAAACACAAAAATAACATCTAAAACTACGAATCGAACACTAAAACACATGAAGTAAAGTTCAAGAATTTCTAAAATTACTACTAAATGCCCGAATCCTATCAAATCAACTCCAAAGGGCACCAAATTTTGCAGACAAGTTCTAAATACCATAACGGACTTATTCCAAGTTCCAAAATCAAATTCCCAGCTCGATAGCTAAAAGTCAACCGACGGTCAAACCTTTCAACTTGAAATTGCCAAATTTCGGCAAATCAACATAAATCAACCTACTAACTTCCAAAATCACTTTCGGGCATACACCCAAGTCCAAATTCACGATCTATCGGAGTCATAAAAACACAGTTCCGGGGTCGTTTCCACAAAAGTCAAAATTTGGTGAGCACTTTCTAATTTAAACATCTAAGTCAAGAATCAAGGGTCCAGATTAATCTGAAAGCTTCCCGGAATGGAACTAACCAACCCCGCATGTCATAAAACCATAAACACACATGTGTGAAGCATAAAAAGGGGAAACAGGGCACAATAATACAAAACGACCGATCGGGTCGTTACATTTCAATAGCTATAGAGGTAGAAGGTTTAGGTGAAATCAAAACAAACGAGAAAAAGGCATAAATGTACATATACCAAATAAGAAGGTAGACATGAACGTAATAATAAGTAACAAATAGAAGGCACGAATAGAACACTAACAAATAAGGAAAAAGACAAAGATGTGACAACCACAAATATTAAAAAAATATAGGCGCAACAGTAATAACTCAAGATAAAGGCATAAATGTATACACAAACAAAAGATATCATAACATAATGCATGTCTCTCGTCCTCGCCTGCGCGGAAACACCCTTCGTGCTATGAACACATGATAATATAAAAATAATAACACAATATCACCCTTCGTGCTTTACCCTCTTCCTCACCGCATACACACACACTCATCAACAACTAGCAAGGCAGGAAGCAGTTATAACATCAAGAAGATTAGTTAAGCAAAATACACCACGCGAACAAGAATTGCAACTCTTACATAATTAAACAATTCAATAGACTTCAAGAACGCCATTATCAAGTGTCTCAACAAATCTCTAAAGTGATCTTCAACTCAAGTACGGAACCCAAGTATCTCAAGAATAACAGTCGTAGCCATGTATTCGTGATTAGATATAGGGATGACCGAATTTAGCACATCAACAGTTCCACAAAAAGTCCATCAACTTTAATCAAGTTATAATAAGCTGAATCATGGTTTCTAGCATTGAATTATTCAATGATTATAGAAGTCAAGTAAAACATGAGGCAAGAAATTCACATAATCCAACAAGGAACAAAGAATCGTACAATCTACTCCGAGCATGGATAACCCTGGTACATGCATTTACACTGTTACCTCGCATATGCATCAACCCAGCATGTAGCAAAAAATATGAATTGGTAGGAAAAATTCTTCCAACAAAGATAGCTTAGACACTTACCTCAAAGAAGCTAAATCAATACTCTAAGAAGCTCTTCCCTCGTGAAACAACCTCCGGATAATAAAGCTTCAATCTTTAACTAAAATTAAAAAGTCAACCCAAAAAGTCAATCTCAGGACCATACCCCAGAATCCGACAAAATTCATAAATTCTGAATAGTCAATCCGATATGATCCAACCATACCAATTTCATCCAATTCCGACCTCAAATCGGCCTTCAAATCATCAATTTATGTTTTAGAAAAGTTTTTTCTAAAGTCCCTAATTTCTTCAATTTGATTCATCAATCAATCACTAAATTCAAGGTTGGAATCATGACATATAAATGAATTTGAGCCAAAAATACTTACCTCAATCCAAGTTGTGAAAATCTCCTCCAAAATCGCCCAAATTTGAGCTCCAAAACCTTGTGAGAAAAGTGACTAAATTCCGACAAGTACAAAAATACAGCTGTTATTCTAGCTCGAATCAGATCCTACATAATCTAGAAACCCACATTTAATAAGCCCAACATAATCCTTTCGAGATTACACTTTGAATCACCAAATTTGGCCTTAAAATGAGCAAAAAATGATATTTTGAAGTTTTAAAGGAGGTCTGAAAATTTCAGGGACGTAAATGATATTTTCGTAATTATTTACACTAGAAAAAAAAACAACAATAAGAAAATCTTCGTTTTAGCAGCCAAAACTCATGTGGAACCTCCCAAACACGAACCATATATGCATTTCAATCATAAAATGTCATGACCCTAAACCGCCCCGGTCGTGATGGCGCCTATTACAATACTAGGCAAGCCGAATCAACACAATTAACATAAAGATCTTTTGGTATTTTCATTTTCCAAATTAGTTATGAACACAAGTCTTTCATTTAACATAGCAAAATACGCGGAAAAAAGAACAAAATACGCAAATACATCCACACTGCCCGATCATGGTGTCACTAGTCATGAGCCACTAAGATACTGTCCAGAACTGTCTACTCAATACAAGAAAAGACTGAAATAAATAACACTAAGGATAGGAAGGAGAAAGGCAGGGCTGCGAACACCGTGCAGCTACCTTGCTATCTCCAGAAATACTCAGAAACTGTCGAAGCTCTCACTCTGATGCTCTGGCACCAGAATCTGCACGCAAGGTGCAGGGAGTAATGTGAGTACGCCAAATCAGTAAGTAACCAAAGTAAATAAAGTCTGAGTGCAGTGACGAGCATTTAAATCATATACATAATCTAACATAAAATCTCAATGGAAATATCAAAGTCAAATCTGTAGTTTAATTTCCAAACAACTCGTAAAAACTTCAGTTTCAATGAAAGTTATTTAAAACATTTGTTCAACACATTTTCAATAGAGGCTCAGTATAAAGAATAGTGAAAACAGTAAATTTCATAAACAAGCCCCTCGGGCTAAGCATCACTCATATATATATATGACCCCTCGGGCAGCCTCTCAGTCACTCGTGACTCAACTCTCGTCAATCGAAACTCTCACTCAGCACTCCCGCTCAAGAGATATCTCATAATAATAACCGATGTGGCGTGCAGCCCGATCCGTAAATATATAGTCGACTGCGCTCACTGGAGGTGTGCAGACTCCGGAGGGGCTCCTACCTTCCAAGCGCTATATCGCTACGGCTTGCAGCCCGATCCAACATATCGCTGTGGCGTGCAGCCCGATCCAAATACATATAAATATCGCTGCGGCGTGCAACCCGATCCATAATATATAATCCTCACCATCAAGTCCTCGACTCTCTCAGTCATCAACCTCACAGCCACTCTGGCATTTCAGTAAAAATCAGGGGAACTCAGCCCAAACAACTTTCATATATTTAAACCAGAGTAATGAAACTGAATCAAAAGTAAACAGGTAAAAATCATGACTGAGTATATGCTTTCTAATCAAAACAGTGTGAGGAAATTAGTTAAAATACCCCTGAGGGTTCAAACAGTTCGGCATAAGGCCCCAAACATGGCATTCAGCCCAATTAACAGGTTCATTTCTAAATCACATAACTATCATATAGAGTTTATCAAAATAAGCAACTCTACAGTTTCCACGGGACGGACCAAGTCACAATCCCTATGGGTGCACGCCCACACGCCCGTCACCTAGCATGTGCGTCACCTCATTTACCAAAACAGTACCAAAATTCCGTGGTTTCATACCCTCAGGTCCAGATTTACAATCGTTACTTACCTCGAACCGGATGAAAACCTACTCCGCGATGCCCTTGCCTCTCGAATCGGCCTCAACTTGCCCCGAATCTATCCAAAATCAGAATCATAACATCAATATAGGCTAAAGGAACAAAGCCCAAGCGAAAGTAATCAAATTACATCAAAAATCCCGAAATTGGCCAAACCCGACCCCCGAGCCCATGACTCGAAATTCGATAAAAATCACATCACTAGAATCCTTATCCTCCCACGAGTCTATACATATCAAGATCATCAAAATCGGACCTCAAATGGTCCCTCAAATCCCCAATTTAAACTCTCCAATTCCAAGCCCTAATTCTCCAATTTTAACCCTTAAATTCCACTAATTTCATGCCTAATCAGTTAGAAATCACCATAGAATCGAGTATTGAGTTCAAAAATCTTACCTCCAAGCGTTACCCCTCGAATCCCTCTTCAAAACCTCTCAAAAAGCTCCAAGCCCGTCTCAAAAATGATGGAAATAGGCAAAAATTCACGAAGGAAAGCTTATATACTTTCTGACCCAGGGATTCCGCACCTGCGGTCTATATCCCGCTTCTGCGGTCTAACCAACTGCATATGCGGTTTTCACTTATTTCCCTTAAACCGCACCTGCGCCTCCCTACCCGCACCTGCGGTCCCGCAGGTGCGTTCCATCTTTCGTACCTGCGGCTTCCGGCCTTTTCGCTTATGGCCGCATCTGCGGCTGCTTCCTCGCTCCTACAGACGTCGCACCTGCAGTTCCCACTCCGCAGGTGCGATTATGACAGGAGCAGCAGCTGAAGCTGCTCAATTACACAACCAAACTTTCTGACAACCTTCCGAAATCATCCGGAGGCCTCCGGGACCCCAACCAAAAATACGAACAAGTCACATATCATTATTCAAACTTATACCAACCTTCGGAACACTCAAAACAGCATCGAAACATCAAAACACCCTCGGATTCAAGCCAGAGGATTCCAAAACTTCCGAATTCTGCAAACGACCAAAAAGCCTATCAAACCTCATCCGAATGACCTGAAATTTTGCACACACGTCACAAGTGACACAACGGACCTACTCCAATTTCCGGAATTTCATTGCGACCCCGATATCAAAGTTTTCACTACCAACTGGAAAATGCCAAAATTCCAATTTCGCCAATTCAAGCCGAAATCTACCACGGACCTCCAAAATACATTCCGATCGTGCTCCTAAGTCCCAAATCACCTAATGAAGCTATCCGAATAATAAAAATCACATTCTGAGATCATTTACTCACAAGTAACTTCCGGTTGACTTTTTCGACTAAATGGCCAACTTAAGAGACTAAGTGTCTCATGTCACTCCAAAACTACTCAAAACCCGAACCAACCAACACGATACGATAAATGTAGCTGAACAACAGATAAAGAAGCAGAAATGGAGAAAACGGGGATATAACTCATGAAACGACCGGCCGGGTCGTTAAATAAAATATATACGAATCTGCTCGTGCACTAAAAACACCGAAAAGAGGTCATCTTGACCCGATAGACCATGGTCAAACTCCAAATCCATAACTTTACTAGTTTTTCAACCAATGATCCAAAACACACCCGAGCCCCCTGGGAACCCATTCAATCATACCAACAAGTACAAATACATTATTCAAACGTATCTAAAGCCTAAAAAACCCACGGGAACATCACAACAAATAATCGAGGCTCAAACCGAATAGAATTTCTCTTAAGTTGTTATGCAAAATTTCAGGTCATTCGGGCGTGGTTTGGTTGGGTTTTTGATCGAAAGCGTATTTCGGAAGATTTTTAGAAACTTAGGCTTGAATCCGATGTGTTTTGGGTAATTTGATGTTGTTTGAGGTGTTTTGATGATTGGAACAAGTTCGAATAAGGTTCTAGGATGTGTTGGTGCTTTTGTTTGAGGTCCCGGGGCCCTCGGGTGAGTTTCGGGTGGTCAATCAGACCATTTTGGAGTTTGAGAAGTTGCAGATTTTGAAGTTCAGCTGTTCCAGAGATTTATACCTTCGCGTTCGCGAGTGGGCATCGCGTTCGCGTAGAAGGATTTGAGGAAGGTCAGAACTTAAGCCTTCGCGTTCGCGAGAGGGGCTTCGCGTTCGCGGAGGGATTGGGCAGTTGGTCACCGCGTACGCGAGATGGACCTCGCGTTCGCGTAGAGGAATTGGGTCAGCTGCGGTTTGAGGTCAAGTGTTCATCGCGCTCGCGGAAGGGTAGGCGCGTTAGCGAAGAGTGGTCTAAGCAAGGCATCGCGTTTCGCGTTGGTCGTGTCGCGTTCGCGTAGAGGAAAAAGTGGTCAACTTAAGTTTGTGCTTCGCGAACGCGAGGGTTTGACCGCGTTCGCGAAGAAGGGGGAGTCAGACCTGGGCAGAATGTTTTAAGTCATATCAGTCGCGATTTTGGGTCATTTTTCCTCCATAGTTGGTCATTTTGGGAGCTTTTTGAAGGAGATTAAAGAGGGATTCAAGGAGAAACGTTTGGAGGTAAGAATTTCGGACTTAAAACTCGATTCTATTGTGAAATCCACCTAGAAATTCATGGAAACTTGAACAAAATGGAAGAACTAGGGCTTGGAATTTTGGATCTTTGATTTGGGATTTGAGGGGTCATTTGGACTCCGATTTTGGTGTTCTTTATATGCATAGACTCGTGGGGAGATAATGAATCCGTTGATGTGAAAATTTCTGAGTTTCAAGAAGTGGGCCCGGGGCTCGGGTTTTTCTAATTTCGGGATTTTTGATATTTCTCTATTGTTTTCGCTTGGGCTTTGTTCCCTTAGCATATTGTGACGTATTCGCTCCGATTTTGACTAGATTCGACGCGAGTGGAGGCCGATTCGAGAGGCAAAGGCATCGCGGAGTAGTATTTTCACCGGTTTGAGGTAAGTAACCATTGTAAATTTGGAACTGAGGGTATAAACCCTGGTATTTAACTTGATTTGATAAATGCGGTGACGCACATGCTAAGTGACGAGCGTGTGGGTGTGCACCGGTAAGGGATTGTGACTTAGTCCGCCCCGTAGCGACTATCGAGCCGCGTATTTTATTTGGAAATGTTATATTATTCTGGATTCTGGATCCTTATACTGTATTATGAGCTTTATGCCATGTTTGGGGCCTTGTGCCGATCTGTAGAAACCCTTAGGGGCATCTTAACTATTTTCCTCACTTTACTTTTTAAAAGCATAGCCTCAGTCCTGTTTTTACTAGTTAAATGTTTAAGACTGGTTTTATCATTCTACTCCTACTGTGAGGACTGTTTGGGCTAAGTTCCCTAATCTCTGTTGTGATGCCCGAGAGGCTGTGAGGCTAATGACTGATGAGAGGTTGAGAACCTTATGGTGAGGATATTATATGTCTATATTATGGATCGGGCTGCACGCCGCAGCGATACTTATATGGATCGGGCTGCACGCCGCAGCGATATATATATATTAGATCGGGCTGCACGCCGCAGCGATATGACGCTTGGGCTGTAGGAGCCCCTCCGGAGTCTGCACACCTCCAGTGAGCGTAGTCGACTATAAATACATGGATCGGGCTGCGCGCCGTAGCGGTTATTATGATTTCTATTATTATGAGTTGATACTGAGCCGAGTGCTGATAGTGAGTATTGTGTGACTAGAGTTGAGTCACGTGTGACTGAGAGGCTGCCCGAGGGGCTATATTTCGAGTGACTTCTTGCCCAAGGGGCCCTGTTATGATATTTCTACTGTTTTCACTCTTTTCTATAAATAAGCCTCTGTTGGACATATTGTCAAGTAATTGATTTCAAGTGTTAAACTGAAAATGATTAATTTATGACAGAACTGATTTTAGAATATATGTTTTGAACTGCTCGTCACTGCTTTCAGTCCATTATTTACTTTAGTTACTTACTGGGTTGCAGTACTCCCTTTACTCCCTGCACCTTGTGTGCAGATACAGGTGCCCGAGAGGCCGAGTGAGAGCTTTCAGCTATTTTTTCCAGCACTTGCCGGGGATTTCGAGGTAGCTGCATGGCGTCCGTGGCCCCGATTTCTCCCTTCTACCCTATTACTTTTCCGTATTTCTAGACTATCTATGTAGTAGGTTGTTCAGACTTGTATTAGAGGCTCTAGACTCGTGACACCAGATCAGTATGGGCTATGTAGTTTCTATGTCTTGTTGATTTCCGCATATGTTTCCTGTTGTTTTAAACACTTATTATGATAATTGGCAATTAAATCGTGTTAGCAAATGATTCATTAAATGAAAATGGGTTGTGGTTTGATAGTTTGGTCTGGCTTGCCTAGTAATGTGATAGGCGCCATCACGATTGGTATTTGGGGTCGTGACATAAAAGATCATGAAAGTATAGTTAATACGACATACATGATTTTGTAACATGAAATTAATGAATTTCATTGATAAAGTTAGCATTTAGAATTTTCTAAATAAAATTTAACATTTTGATGTTGCAATTTAATGTTTATAGATGTTCTTCAAGATTAGCTATTTTCTTTAGTACAAAACATCCATTTCACTTTTCAAAAAAACCATCTTAGGAACTAATATTTCTTTTCATTTTTCTTAGTTTAACTTTCTTGAACTCATATGAAGCTTTAATGGTTTATGATGACTTAATCACTTATCCTAAACATAAACAAATAAACATGAAGTAACCGAATACTTTTGATGAAAGATCATGATATTCGGAAAACATGAAAAAATATTGCCCATTCTAGCCCTTGTCCTAATTTTTAAAATGACTTTATTTTAAATTAAAAAAAATGGTTTACCTTTTATATTTATCGGTGTATGTGCATTTCGACTAATTTTACGAAATACTTATTCTCTCTCAATATCACATAATTAAATAATCATGTCCACTAAATTTTGAACATATAAAAAATTACCTAATGCTTTTAATCTAGGTTCATAGGAGTCACAGATCACAAGCCGGTTTATTAGAGTCTCGTGGATCGGTACAGAGACGTCTGTACTTATCTGCGAGAGGCTATGTAACCGTTTGGAAAGTTCCACTTTATTTGATTTCCCTGTCGTGCGAGATTTTTGACATCTACAATCCTAAACCTCTGTCTTCTACTCTCTCACAGATGGTGAGGACACGTACTACCCGAGGTGATCGGGCACCCGCGCCCCCTGCTGCAGCCGTCGGAGGTCGGGGCCGGGGTGGAGTTCGAGGACGCGCACGTGGTGCAGCGAGAGCACCTGCGCGAGCTGCCGCCGAGGTACTACCAGCAGATCCAGCCGGAGCCCAGGCACCTGACATGCCTACTGCTACTACTACTCCAGTCCTTCAGGAGACTTTGGCACAGTTCATGAGTATGTACACCACTTTGGCTCAGGCAGGGTTGCTTCCCCTTGCTGCCGCCACATCCCAGACCGGGGAAGGAGCATAGACTCCCGCCGCCCGCACTCGTGAGCAGCGAGCGCATGTTGAGCAGGTCCCAGAGATTATTCCTGCGCCGCCTGCGGCACCAGTTCAGCCCGAGGGCATGGCAGCGGCTTCCGAGTAGGAGCAGATGAGACTAGAGAGGTTCAAGAAGTATGATCCTCCGGTGTTCAGTGGATTAGCATCAGACGATGCCTTGGGGTTTCTTGATGAGTGTTATCGTATTCTCCTTACTATTGGTTTCTCTGGATCGAGCGGGGTTTCTTTCACTACTTTTCAGCTTCGAGGAGCCGCCTATGATTGGTGGCGCACCTATGAGTTAGACAGTCCAGACGAGGTAGCTTCACTGACTTGGACTCAGTTTTCAGATATGTTTCTGAGAGAGTTTGTTCCTCAGAGCCTCAGGGATGCATGGCGCGCGGAGTTTGAGCATTTGCGCCAGGGTGCTATGACTGTCTCGGAGTATGCTGTCTGTTACACCAGTTTGGCTAGACATGCCTCAGCCTTGGTTTCTACTGTTCGCGAGAAGGTTCGCCGGTTCATTGAGGGGCTTATTCCTAGCATCAGATCCAGTATGGCTCGTGAGTTGGAGATGGATATTCCATATCAGCAGGTGGTGAACATTGCTAGGAGGATAGAGGGTATGCATGCTAGAGAGAGAGAGGGAAGGCAGGGTCACGAGGGAGAGAGCAGGCGAGATAGGGAGAGAGAGTTGGAGGAGGCGAGGAGGCCTCGTAGACCGGGGAGGTATACCGGTCCTTATTTTGGAGGCAGGGTGCGTCATGGTAGAGGTTTTGCGGGTCAGCCAATTCAGTTCGCGCTTCAGGCTTTGCATGGTGACTTAGGTGTTCATGGGTCTCGGAGTACCCGTATCGCAAAGTTCCCACCGCCTCGTCAGCAGAGAGGGTGATTTGAGTATGGAGATACTAGCCACATGATGAGAGATTGTCCCAGACTTTGGACCGGTGTGTCCCAGCGAGGTACTCAGGCAGGTAGAGGGCGCCCAAGAGGGGGAGGCCCGGCTCGTTGATGTGTTTCATATAGTAGGCTTGAGGCCGGTGCGCCAGTTGAATGTCATTCAGGTACGGATTCGGTTGTTATAGGGGGGCGCTATCTGTAGTTCATCACAGTTCTGTTTATCGGGGTGAGTTCCCTTATTTTGTTGATTCCAGTTATGGGTGCATTTCATGATTTGCACTCTGTTTATGTGATTATCCCGTTGGTAGGTTTATGAGTGATAGCCGTGTCTATCGTCCGTTTCCAGCTGTTGTCGAGAGTTATGAGGCTAGTAGTAAATTCATGTTGTCTGTTTCGGTAGGTTTTATGTGATCTCTGAGTATTCTTGGTTGTGAGCTGTGATTACTATGCTCCACCGGTGTGGGAGCCAGCCTGTGTTGTAATCTGTAGACAGAATTGATAGTCTCTAGATGGGTTGATGTGTGCCCTACGTGTGATTCAGTGTTGAGGATGGGACCATCGTGATTCCAGGTGATTTTATAGGTTGAGACCGGGCTGTGTACTGCGGTGAGAAGTTATATCAGTATAAGATCATTGTGAGTCTTTTATATGCTTTCATTCTTTCTTGTTAGATGTTTTGTCGATTTGTGTTTTAGAAGAATCTGTGCTAGTTTGATTTGTTTGTTAGTCCCCTTATGTGTTTCCTTTCTCGTATGCAGTCATTTCAGTTTTATGCTTCTTGAGTTTTAGCTTGTGGGGTGTGTACCCGTTGGCGTTGGCTGAGACTTGGTTGTTCGAGTGCTTGTTATGCGGATTTCATGGTTATTGAATCACTGCCAGTGCTGTGGAGGTTTGAAAAGAGTTCCTATTGGATATGAGGCTTATGGCCGGTACGGATTTGATCTCAGGCAAGTATTGCTATCAGAAATGTTATTGTGGGCCTATGTGTGATGCGTCATGTTATGTGGTTGTACCCTGTATGTGTTGGTTGACAAATATCAGACATGGATTTAGGATCGGGTCTTTTGGAAACGGATGGAAGGTGAGAATTCTGGCTTGAAGGCCTATTGGTATTGCTAGAAAAGGTTAAATTTCAGTTGAGATGGTGTCGTCAGGCTTAAGTGGATTGGGGTGACGTAGGATCACCCGCGGGTGTATGTTGGAAGTGCGCACTCAGTGACTTGAAGACTTCAGGTATGTTCTCTATGCTCGTTCGAGGACGAACGGTTGTTTAAGTGTGGGAGGATGTAACGACCCGACCGGTCATTTTTAGAATTCACGCCCCGATCCCTATTAACTGCTTCCCCTAAGTTCATTTCTGTTATTTTGGTTTGCCGGGACGTTCGGTGTTGAGTTTCGGAGAGTTTTGGGGCACTTAGTCCCTAAATGAGAGCTTAAGTGTTGAAAAGTGGTCCGTAGTCGAAACAGTGTAATGACGGCCTCGAAATGGAAATCCGATGGTTCCGTTAGCTCCGTTAGGTGATTTTGGGGTTGGGTGCGTGTTCGGAATGTATTTTGGAGGTCCGTAGCTAATTTAGGCTTGAAATGCCGAAGTTTGAATGTTAGAAGTTTCCGGTCCGATAGTGAGTTTTTGATGCGAGGGTTGGAATGGAATTTCGGAAGTTGCAGCAGCTCCGTCATGTCATTTGGGATGTGTGTGCAAAATTTCAGGTCATTCAGACGGGTTTTGGTTAGGTTTTTGATCGAAAGCGTATTTTGATCAAATTTGAAGTTCTTAGGCTCAAATCCTTGATTAATTCGAGTTTCCGGCGTTGTTGTAGGCGGTTTAAGGATTGGTACAAGTTTGAATGAGGTTATGGGATTTGTCCGTAGGTTAGTTGAGGTCTCGGGGCCCTCGGGTGTGTTTCGGATGCTCAACGGGTCATTTCCTCCTATTTTTTTGAACTGCTGTTGCTGCTTCTGGTATGCCTTCATCGCGTTAGCGAGATGACCTTCGCGTTCGCGAAGGCTTGTCTTGGCCAGCTGGAATTTCCTTCTTCGCGTTCGCGACGCTAACCTCGCGTTCACGTAGCTTTGGCCTTCATCTTGTTCGCGTTCGCGTCCTCCTCCACGCGATCGCGTAGAGTAATTCTGGAGGAGGACCAGTTTCTTCATCGCGTTCGCGTGTAATCCTTCGCGTTAGCGAAGCTTCACGTTCCTCTTCATCGCGTTCGCATTGTCCAGTCGTGTTCGCGTAGCTGCATGACCCCAGGCCTTCGCATTCGCGTTCTGCCCCTCGCGATCGCGTAGGGCATTTTTGGCAACTTCAATTTTTCTTCTTCGCGAACGCGAGACTCCCTCCGCATTCGTGATGCATTAAATGTCTGGGCAGACAGATTTAATCCCAAATTCGAGGGTTCACCATTTTTATGCCATTTTGACTTCTAGAGCTCGGTTCTTGGCGATTTTTGAAGGGATTTTCACCTGGGCGATTTGGGTAAGTGATTCTCACTCGATTTAGACCAATTTCCATGAATCTCCTCTTAATTTCATCCTTTAATTTCGAATTTTGGTTAAAAATTGGGTAAAACTTCATAGATCAAATTATTGAATTTTGAGTGGGTATTTGACCTCCGATTTGAGAGATTTTTATATGGTTAGACTCGTGAGGGTACGAGGGTTCTGAAAATGTAAAATTTATCCGATTCCGAGACGTTGGCCTGAGGGGCATTTTGGTCATTTTGCCTAATTTCGCGCTTTAGCTTTGAATTAAATATTAGAATCAGTTGCTTGAGATGTTATTTACAATGTGTGATTTAATTGAATAGATTTTGGGCCATTTGGAGTCGAGTACTCGTGGCAAGAACGTAGTTGCTAGTTGATTTTAGCCAGTTCGAGGTAAGTATCTTGCCTAACCTTGTGTGGGGGACTTCCTCTTAGGATTTTCAGCCTTCTTTATTGATTGTATTCCTTGTACGCGAGGTGACGAGTGCGTGCTCGGATTTATTTATGGAANTTGTCAGCCTTGGAAGGAGGCGTATCGGTAGAGACTTCAAGGTATATCTGCTACGTCCGCAGACCGAGGAGTCCCTTTCCATCTTTCTGTAATAAGTATAGTTGTTCCAGTATTTCTCCTTTGTATAGATATTCTTGAGTTAGAGCCTCTTATGTATCCCCTTAGCTTGTGATTTGTGAGTTTCCGGGTTTTGGGAATTTGTTAGCTTCGAAAATTGTTGTGATATGTGCCGAGAGGCACCTTAAACACCGTTTCATTTTTACCAGTTCAGTTTTATTTATTTTCTTCTGCAATTAAGGTTTATCTTCCGCATTGTTAGGCTTACCTAGTCATAGGGACTAGGTGCCATCACGACATGTTCACGGAGGGTGAACTGGGGTCGTGACATCTTCTCTATATGAAACTGTGGAAGGATCATTTGATACTTTACATATATATTCTTTATATGCAAGCTATTACACACTTCTGCACCTTGCGTGCAGATCTTGGAGTTGAGCTGATGTGGATGGTGGAAGCTGGCATTGAAGATGTACCAGCTTTTCGGACATAGCTACCACTTGTCCTTGGTAACTTTAATTTCGTACCCTATTTTTATATATTTCAAACAGATATTGTATTTATTTTCGTACCAGCTTTATAAATCCAAATCGTAGTGGTTCATAACTTGTACCACAAATACTTGGGATATTATATGGAAGGTTTAGCTATTTCATTTATTGTTTATTTATGACCCTCATTAGAATTGTATAATTATTGTTTGGTTTACCTAGCGGGTTGAGTTAGGTGCCATCACGACTAGGTGGAATTTACGTCGTGATAGAAATACCACAAATAACATCAAACAAAGAATCGATGATCAAAATCCTTCTGTCACGACCCCAGTTCACCCTCTATGAACATGTCGTGATGGCACTCAGTTCCTACAACTAGGTAAGCCTAACAGTGCGTAACAAACAACATAACTTGCAAAAATAACTAATTAAGGCTGAGCAACTATAAGAAATCTGTATAAAACTGCCACTTGGCACACACAACTCATAATAAATGCGGAAGTCTAAAAATCTCATCCCAAAACCCGGAAACTCATGGGAACACAAGCTAATGGAAGTAACATACAGCTCTAATCTCCAGAATTCGTCTAAACAAAAGTGCGAAAGAGAGAGACTAAGCACTACTGATAGAGTAATGAAGGAGACTTCTTGGTCTGCGGACGCTGCAGAAGTACCTTAAAGTCTCCGTAGCTCTCCTGACCTCAAGGATAGTGCGCCTGAGTGGGGATACCTGGATCTGCACATGAAAAACATGCGCAGGAAGAGCATGAGTACACCACAGCGGTACTCAGTAAGTGCCAAGCCTAACCTCGGTTGGGTAGTGACGATGAAGGTCAGGGCCCTACTGAGGTTAAACAATATAATATGAATTAATAGTATGAAAATAAGCAGTAATAATGAGTACAGCAATGGGATAAGACAGGTTAAACAAAGCAATAACAATTTACACAAGGAATGGAGTAAACACGAAATATGTACGGCTCGATACCAATGGTAACAATGAGGATCTCCCATGATACCGTCCTGTAGTCCTTTTCTCAACTGTCCAATGGATCTCCCAGGATACCGTCCCATAGTCCATCATATGTATATATCCGAAGGATCTCCCGGGATACCATCCCGTAGTCCAACTATCAATGTGCAGGGGGGGGATCTATCGGGAATCTAACCCGCAGTCCCAAAGTAAATATGCAGGGGGATCTATCGAGAATCGAACCCGCAGTCCCAAAGTAAATATGCAGGGGGATCTATCGAGAATCGAAGCCGCAGTCCCAAAGTAAACAAACAAGGGGGGAGCTACTGGAATCCCACATCCGTAGTCCCAATGTAAATACGCAACCACAACAAAAAGATATTCAGAACTAGAGTACAAGAAAATACAAGGCAACAAGTAGTTCTAGCCTAACATGCTTCACGTAGCACAATCAAGGCAACTTAAGCAAATAGGCATTTTAGATCAGCTAATCATGCTTTTCTAAACTAACACAGACTATAATTGCAAGTAGAATAAAGCAGGTAAGAAAGAAACTCAGTCGAAATATTTAAAGTAAAACCGGATTTTTCAATAATTAGCTCAAGTACGCGCTCGTCACCTCACGCACAAGGCATTCAATTACCAATATCATATCCTAAGGAGAAAGGTCCCCCACACAAGGTTAGACAAGCCACTTACCTCGAACCGGCTCCAAAATCAACTCGAAATCACACTTTTGCCACGAGTATCCGACTCTAAATAGCCCAAATCTATTCAATTCAATTACATATTGTAAATAACATCACAAACAACTGATTCTACTAATTAATTCAACGTTAAGGCGCGAAATTAGGTAAAATGACCAAAATGCCCTTCAGACCAACGCCTCGGAATTGAATAATTTTCATATTTTCAGAACCCTCGCACTCTCATGAGTCTAACCATATAAAAGTCTCCCGAATCGGAGGTCAAACACCCGCTCAAAACTCGAAAATTCGGTCTATGAAGTTTTATTAATTTTTCATCAAAAATCCGAAATTAAAAGGAGAATTTGTGATTAGATTAGTGGGTTATGAGCAAAAAGGTGTTTAGAATCGTTACCCAATCAATGCCTCTGAAAAACCCTCGAAATCTCCCTCAAATCCGAGCTCCCTAGCTTGTGTTTTTGGTATAAATGGCTCAACCCTCGTTTTGAAATGTTTATATCTGC
>NW_017673373.1:0-10721 GCF_001879085.1 Nicotiana attenuata
GCAGGCTGCAGCCAATAACATAAAGACTAGTATACTGTTAGCCAATCTCTTTAACCAATACATGCACACACACTGTCATCCAATCTTGATTCACAAGAAGCTCTTGTTAAACTCCTTACATCTTCTACTTGTGGATAGTAAAGCGTAACTCTGCGCATGAACTTAGCTGCGCGCTGCCACTCAGGTTATGGATATAACTGCAATATTATGATTTTGAAAAGTGAAGCGGATCAAATGAGAAACTATTATTGGTGTCTATTTAAACATGAGCAAGATATCTTTCTGGTAACTTGAACTTACCATCAACAGCTATATAACTACTCCGACTTAATGACATATCACACCATCTTCCCAATTTAGGGGAGTACTAACATTTAATGCTATGAAGATTTACCTATAAATGCATTACCTCTTCATCTTTGGCGTCTTTTCATATCTTTAGGGACTCTTACTCGCCTTGCGGTAACCCTTTTGTACCAGGGATAACTGAAGTTTTTATGCACGAAGGTGATACCTAATTTAACTAGCACACTTAGTTAAGCTTAACTCTGCTCATAGTGCTTGCTTTAGGGAAGCGTCTTCCTGAATGAACTTTAAAGGTNTACGTTAGTACTAGTACGTACGTCGTACGTACGACGACGACGTAGTAGTATATATATATATATATATATATATATATATATATATATATGTGTGTGTGTGTGTGTGTGTGTGTGTGTGTGTGTATGTGTGGGTGTGGGTGGGTAGGTGGGTGGGTTTGCACATGTGTCAAGACAAGGCGGGTGTCACAACCCAAACCGATGGGCCGCGGTGGGCACCCAGGGCCTTACCCAACCGAGTACCAACGTAACGTATCTTTCTTATCATATCATCATGGGTAAATGGTCTAGAAGGGCCGTCATGAGATAACCAGAATAAAACATATGGGGATACTAGACATAGGACCCAACATAATATAGAAACTTATACATGTGACATACGGGCCTATAAGGCCGACATGATCATTTGTATACTCAAAACATAGGCCGACAAGGCCATACAAGTATCCACATATATGACATCTGTCTACAAGCCACTAAGAGTACATAAACATCATAAAGGTCGGGACAGGTCCCCGCCATACCAATCAATACATGTCCAAATCATACTGACCAAATAGGCAACTCCTGAGCAAGTGGAGTGCACCAACACCTTCCGCTGAGCTGATAGCCTACGAGGAGGACTGTCAAACTGTCTATCAAGACCTTCGGGCATGAAATACAGC
Organism: Nicotiana attenuata; assembly: GCF_001879085.1. Classification (NCBI taxonomy): domain Eukaryota; kingdom Viridiplantae; phylum Streptophyta; class Magnoliopsida; order Solanales; family Solanaceae; genus Nicotiana; species Nicotiana attenuata. Next base: position 1,265 of record NW_017673373.1, read on the forward strand.
GTCCTCGCGGAAAAGGAACGTCAGTATAAATAAAGTACCGAGTATGTAAGGCATAAAAAGCAGTATATAATACAATAAAGAAACCTAGAGTAAAGAACTCAACCTGTAAGTCTGTACTGCTCAATGAATCATGAAACATTTAATGTCATGCATATGCATATAAATGTCATATCATGGATAGGTATATGCGTACATAATATCGTCAAGCCTCTGAGGGCATCCCATCATATCATCTCGGCCTCCGTGTGCGAAATCATCAACGTATACCAGCTGATCAAGTGGTTGTGCGCAGATAACGCCATAGCCTTTCCTCATACCCAATATACATATAATATACGCGTATATAACTCCATCTTGTACAAATGAATGTAATGCATAAGAAGAAAGTCAATAAGATCTCTCGAGATGTCATAAAATCAATATGCCTTTGGTTAATATCATGAAATAAACTTTATCAACCTATGTATTATCTGAGATCTATGAACAGATGATATAATAAAAGGACACATGGGGAATCAAGAACAGAGGCACCCCTAGCACATCTAAGAATAGAGTCATTTGTGAAAGTTCCGCGTTTGCTCGTTTCGTTAGTGTCATATGGATTATACCAAAAGGAAAGAAGGGATAGACTTAACATACCATAACTCCGTTGATTCCTTAATACCTTCCAAGCAATTATTCAAACAACTCAACTCAATCTACAATAGCATAAGGAGATTAAAAATCAGTGATGAGTAAAGGCTAAGTCCGCAAATTAAATTAGTAGCTCGTTTATGTAAATTTGGGCAGAATCTCCCCTGAAACAAGGGCCTCATCCAATAAAATATACCAACAACAACAACAAGAGAAATCCAGCAACATATAAATATCAATAACAAGATACCATATAGCAACAACAAGTCACAACTACTTCACGACGAGCGGCAAGCTCCGATTGGAATCTGTATACCCCATATCACCCCTTATAGACTTCTTAAATTAACTTAACAGTATCATTAACATGGTAATGAAGTAATTCATCAATGATTCCAGCCTTATACCATATATTTATAACAAAGAAAACAATCTACAACTCCAACTATCCTCAATTAGCAACTTTATTCACTAGTTCATATCTAGTCCATCCATTTAACATAACCGACATCAACATAACCTTAATCACATGAAAGAACACAATATGCATATCCCCTACAGTAGCATCAAGTCAAAATCCGAGTTATATTTAGCTTACAACAACCCTCAATGGCAATACAACACCATAGATGTTACTTAAGCTAATCCAAGTATTATCTTATAGTTTATCATCCTAACAACTTAACCAACATACAAGCAAGCTCAAGAACAATTAGTAGGCCGTTATACTCACCTTAGCCAGTAGCAACAACTTGAAATTTGAAGCAAACACGGCCCAAAACTATCCTCAATGACAACACAACTTCAAAGAGGTGTTGTTCTTCACTAGAACTAACTTTTGATGTTGAAATATGGTGTAATCGCTTTGGAATCACTTCAAACCCTTATGGCATCTGTTTAGCAGGGTTAGGAGAAGTTTGGAGACGATGTTGAGTCGAAAATGATCAAAAAATAGGCGTCCAAATCATTTATAAAGTAAAGTAGGTCAACCACCGCCTAAGTGGGTCCCATTGGGAGCTGCTTGCGCGGTCTCGCGAAAATGCGAATATCTCTCTACTCCGTTACTAAAGAACGGTTTAATATGTTAGAAACTACACTCGTAGATATTCAATTTGGTAGGTAGGTCACTCCATATTTCCAAGTATATTTGGACAAAAGCTCAGCTACATTTGACCTAATGTTCAGCACATTTATGAACGTAACTTGTGATGACCTTTTAGTTCCACAACCTGCTTGACTTCAATACATAGCAGATGACTATCATACGACTAATATAACTCATAACAAAACCTCGTTATCATGTTAAGAACCCTAGTCTCACTCCAAAGTACATGCTATAACATTCCAAACTTGTTGACTTTCGACGAAACTTATTTTCTTCAATTGGTTTAGCTCCTAAAATTTCCAACCCTCTTGGTACTTGTTATTCATGATCGTAAATAATTGTAACCTCTAAGGTAACATTATTAACTTACTTTATATTCTTCCAAATATAATATTATTTCTGAGCTTATATCAATTGACTTACGACGTACTCTCACATACGAAAACATGGGGTGTAACATCATTCCCCCCTTTGGAACATTCGTCCTTGAATGTTTGCTAATGCGCCTATCAGTCTCATAACCCATAGCTTTTATGAATACTTTAATATTGTCCTTTCCATCTAGGCAATTGTTCTGTGAACAAATTCAAAGGCCAGTGCATTCTCCCCTTTAGGTCTCTTTCTCACGACATGACTTATGGTAAAGAATTCTTCCAATCTCGTAACTGTTGCTACCTTCTACCATGCAGCCTGTACGACTTTGACCTTGTAAGTGCGCTTATGCGACTCTTCTCTCCTTTTTCCTCCAGCTATTAGCCAATCTCTAGGCCTCTCTTTGTGAATATATACAGAACTATGACAAGTTGTCCCTTTGGGCATCTATAGGTGTACTAAAGTTCTTCACTCGGTGCTTTGTCGAACTTACGACTATTGATATATCTTGTTTCATAGCCTCAGTTATCTATGCTTATGGCTTTACTACAATTAGGTAGGTCATACTATATCATAACTCTTACTTCGATTTATTATTACCGAGGTCTGCTACCCAACTCTAGGTTACTCTTTCGCTGCTTATCCTATATGTATAAATCTAAGTCCTTTAATGCTTCCTTATTACTGTTAATCTAAAGAATGGTATCCTAATCTCCTCTCATACTTGGGAACTTTTATCCATCTATTTTTGATTCACCTTAATGTTGACCTATAATTTACCACTGATAACTTGAAACCTCTTACGTAATACATTGTCCCTAGGGCTCACGTCTCATCGGGGAACATCTGGAGTGATTTGCCTGATCCACCTAGGGATGATAATATACTTCAATAATCGTATTTCATAGCATCCCAGACCCATTTTATGGGGGTATTCTAATCCTGTACAATTCATGAAATCCTTTTGTTTTTGAATCATTACCCAATCAAGGGCCTAAATGTCATCCTCTTTCAGGCTATATTGAGCTTTCTATATCTTACGAAAACCATCAGCTCTCTTGTTTTAATGGTCTTAATCTCGAGACCTTACCTATTATCGTCACCTTCTTACTCATATTTACCATACTTACCTTTAAATCTCTCATCGTATCTTCTAACGCTTTTATAACACACCTTCCACATTGGTGGAACTCATATCCACACCTTAAAGCTCTACTACAATACTTGCACCCCTAGTGCTTACCTAGTCTTGTGGGAGCTTCATATTGACATCTTATGAGGCTGGTACTCTTCTAACTGGCTTTATCGTAGAGCTTTGATAAAATATGGCTGTTGTATTATCTCTCTTGTACTTCTGTTATTAAAAGTGATTCTATAATAGTTTGATTCATGATTTCTATAATCATCTGGGTCTAACGATCGAACTCCTGCTATAACTTTTGAGCTTCCTCTTCCCCCTCAACCTTTATGTAGGCTTAGGTTGTCTTCCAATCTTCGGCTTAGGGTATTAGCTATTACATTAGAATTTTATTGAATCTATGTAGCATCCATGATATAATTCTAATAATTCAAGCCTTTGTCTGTGACGTGGACTTAATTCTTTCTTTCAACATATACCGGAGTCTCCTATTGCTGTATGAATGTCAACATATATGCTGCATGGATATCACTCTGAAATCTTAAGTGCGTTCATAACGTAACTAACTCTAGGTCATTGATTGAACAATTCTTTTCGTACCTTCTCATCTTTCTTTAAATGTAAGCAATTACTTTTCTTGGTCGTTCTGCCACTTGTTGCATGAATACTTGGCTTATCTTATTGCCCATGAATATTGGAATTTTCTATAACTCATATGATCTCAAATATCGCCATTGATTTTTTTCCCGTTCGTTAGCCACAGTAGGTGCCACTTTTTTATGGAGTGCATACAATGTTCTAGGGAGGTTGTTGTTACAAGATCATTTCTTCTTTAGGTCACTATGTTTAGGCCGAAGCCTTCCTTATTTCCTCAGCTAGTCTTTCGTTGTAGTACTTAGGGAGACATTTTGACTCTTCTAAAGCTGCGAGCGTATTACATTGTATACCCAACAAAACATTTTATGTTCTTACTCGCCTATAATTATCCCTAGTTACTTACCTCCGCGCCCTTATGCTTGTAGGGTTGCATCTGAACTGAAATTTAAATTGTCTCCCTATTGGCACCCTCTTTTATTTTCGTAACACTTATATGGTACCTTTAACTATCCCAACTCCTATATGAATGTTTCTCAAGGATCATGATGTCACATCTACGAAACTAAATTCACAATGTTAGGTTTCACTATGTTTATCTTACACGATCTATTGATTTGTCTGTATCCTCTTGTCTAGACATAACTAGGCCCTTCCTTAATCAACTACTAACTACTCGTTAGTCCATCCTCATATCTATATTTCGCGTAATCTCTCTTGGGATATGTCTTTTGTCTTAACTTACCTCTCGCACTGGTTCTTGATATATCAAGTGTCCATTCACACTTATTTATCAATAATATCCTGTGCGGGAACCCTTGCCTCTCCCTGGCATCATGCTTCCATAATGTTCTGGAGTCGTAACATATCTGTAGGATCTGAGTAAATGCAATCTCATTCCTTTCGCCTTTTTACCGCATTCTTACTTTACTATACAATAGTTACCTATCAATGTTTTACCTCTTCATCTATGGCGTCTTTTCACATCTTCACCGACTCTTACTCGCCTTACGGTAACCCTTCTGTACCAGGGGTAACTGAATTTCTTACGCACGAAGGTGACACCTAGTGTAACTGGCACACTTAGTCCCTTAAGCTTAACTCAACTTACAGTGCTTGCTTTAGGGAAGCATCTTCCTGAATGACCTTTAAAGGTTATTCTTTTGTTGTCCATTCTATTATTGTCGGGATGTTATCTTCAAAATTCTCACGATGCCGACTATTATCAATCCTTCTGATCCTTAATTCATGTTCAGTTTATCTTATTCACTAGTCCATACTGATTTCTATTACTCCGGGGGTCTAACTTAGCCTTCTGGTAATCACGTTCTAGTCACCAACTCATTTCTCGAAATAAGGGTATGACTTTATGGCTTATACATTTTTATTATCTCAAGGCCAGTCACCTCTTTTCTTTTCCTTCACTTGACTATAGACTCTGTTATTCTGTCATATTTTGATTTGTCGTTATCACTCATTTATCACATCTTACTCATAATGCTTCATTTACTCTCTTCTTATTCTCCGGCTAATATTTTTGTCTATCGCTTTATTCTAAAAACTTCAACAAAATGTTCTTTCACTTTTAGCACCCCTTGCTTCATCTCACTGGCTCTTCGGGACGCCTAACATTCTCTATTTTTTTTACTAGGGGCGGGAGACATACTAAGGTAAATATTCATCCTTTCTAGGATTCCAGTGCCTATCTTCTGAACATTCTAGTATTCTTATCTGACTGTACTATTCTAGAATGAACCATCTGGGTGTCTCACAAGGATAACTATTACCACGTTTCCAACATCCTTCAAAAATTTCATCTAATGCTAACAATCCATCCAACATTTTCGGCTACTCTAACCCCAATTGGATCCTGAAATCCCATTATTCTCGTAAACTATATTTGTTAGATCCCATAGGGTATAACTAAGATGGTTGTGGCCAATTGTATGTATCTTTGTTACTATTGATAGTAACTTAGAATGGTTATATTTCTCTGCCTGAATTGTAAATACCGATAATCTTCACTAATTGGGTGCCTCGTACCATTCTTCACCTTGCTTCTTTTACTTGTTGAAACTTGTATCTACCTTATGATTCTCTTATTCCTTTTTACCATATGGATGAATAGATATTCATGCCTTAGGGATCCTTATCAAGAAGCTTACATGTCTTAGTACACACATAATCTACTGAAGACCTTACATTTACTTATCATAAGCATGACGCAAAATCAAGTTTCTCTAACTCAACTCTTCCACAGCCATATTCACTCTCTTACTAACTTTCTTTATGGATGTATGTATCATTGTATTGCGAATAAATTAAAATTTAGGAGTTTGAATTCTTACAACTGAGCTCTACCACACGATCTAGAGTAAGAAGAAACAATGACAGTCCTAAATGTGTTGTAGCCTCCTACTTATAAGTGTGGTTCACAACACACCCATAAACAAGACTCTACTAGAATCGGCTTGTAGAATACCTGGGATAGAACTACTCTGATACCACTTCTATCACAACACAAACTAACGCGCCGCGACGGGCAACCAGGGCCTTACCCAACCGAGTACCAATGTAACGTATCTTTCTTATCGTACCATCTTGGGTAAATGGGCCAGAAGGGTCGTCATGAGATAACCAGAATAAAACATATGGGGATACTAGACATAGGACAACGCAACATGATATAGAAACATATACATGTCACATACGGGCCTATAAGGCCGACATGATCATTTGTATACTCAAAACATAGGCCGACAACCATACAAGTATCCATATATGACATCTGCCTACAAGCCCCTAAGAGTGCAGAAACATCATAAAGGTCATGACAGGGCCCCGCCATACCAATCAATACATGTCCAAATCATACTGACCAAATAGGCAACTCCGGAGCAAGTGGAGTGCACCAACACCTTCCGCTGAGCTGATATCCTACTAGGAGGATTGTCAACCTGTCTATCAGGACCGCGGGCATGAAACACAGCGTCCCCACGGAAAAAGAATGTTAGTACAAATAAAGTACCGAGTATGTAAGGCATGAAAAGCAGTATATAATAGACATTAAAGAAACCCAGAGTAAAGGACATAACCTATAAGTCTGAATAGCTCTGTGAATCACGAAACATTTATAATGTCATGCATATGCGTAAAAATGTCATATCATGGATAGGCATATGCATACATAACATCATCAAGCCTCTGAGGGCATCCCATCATATCATCTCGACCTCTATGGGCAAAATCATCAACGTATACCAGCTGATCAGCTGGTGGTGCGTATATAATGCCATAACCTTTTCCCATACCCCATATACATATAATATATGTGTATATAAATCCATCTGGTCATGGGTCAATGTACATGTACAAATGAATGCAGTGCATAAGAAGTAAGTAAATAAGATCTCTCGAGATATCATAAGATCAATATGCCTTTGGTTAATATCATGAAATAAACTTTATCAACTTATGTATTATCTTAGACCCTTGAACAGATGATATAATAAAAGGACACATAGGGAATCAAGAACATAGGCACCCCTAGCACTTCAAAGAATAGAGTAATTTGTGAAAGTTCCGCGTTTCCTCGTTTCGTTTGTGTCATATGGATCATGCCAAAAGGAAAGAAGGGATAGCCTTAACATACCTTAACTTAGTTGATTCTTAATAACTTCCAAGCAATTCTTAAACAATTCAACTCAATCTTCCATAGAATAAGGAGATTCAAAATCATGCTGAGTAAAGGCTAAGTCCGCAACTTAAATTAGTAGCTCGTTTATGTAAATTTGTGTAGCATTTTCCCTGTAACAAGGACCTCCTCCAATACCATATACCAACAACAACAACAACAAGAGAAATCCAGCAACATATAAATATCAATAACAAGACACCATATAGCAACAACAAGTCACAACTACTTCACGACGAGCGGAAAGCTCCGATTGGAATCCGTATACCCCATATCACCCCTTATAGACTTCTTACTTTAACCAAACAGTATCATTAACATGATAATGAATTCATTCATCAATGATTCCATCCTTATACCATATATTTATGACAAAGAAAACAATCAACAAGTCCAACTATCCTTAGCAACATTATTCACTAGTTCATGTCTAGTTCATCCATTTAACTTAATAAACATCAAAATAACCTTAAGCACATGAAAGAACACAATATACATACCTCCTAAAGTAGCTTCAAGTCAAAATCCATGTTATATTTAGCTTACAACAGCCGTCAATGGCAATACAACACCATAGAAGTTACTTAAGCTAATCCAAGTATTTTCTTATAGTTTATCATCCTAACAACTTAACCAACATACAGGCAAGCTTAAGAACAATTAGTAGGTTGTTATACTCACCTTATCCAGGAGCAAAAACTTGAAATTTCATCCAAACACAGCCCAAAACTATCCTCAATGACAACACAACCTCAAAGAGGTGTTGTTCTTCACTAGAACTAACTTTTGATGTTGAAATATGGTGTAATCACTTTGGAATCACTTCAAACCCTTATGGTATCTGTTTGGCAGGGTTAGGAGAAATTTGGAGACGATGTTGAGTCGAAAATGATCAAAACATAGGCGTCCAAATCGTTTATAAAGTAAAGTAGGTCAACCACCGCCTAAGTGGGTCCCATTGGGAGGTGCTTGCGCGGTCTCGCGAAAATACAAAAAGCTCTCTACTCCGTTGTCGTAACGAAGAACGGTTTAATATATTAGAAACTAAACTCGTAGATATTCAATTTGGTAGGTAGATCACTCCATATTTCCAAGTATATTTGGACAAAAGCTCAGCTACATTTGACCTAATTTTCAGCACATTTATGAATGCAACTTGTGATGACCTTTNCTGCAACAGCTGAAGAGAATAGGGTCTTACGTCTTCGAGTCATGGAAATGTGGGACGCTTGGGCGAATGGAATAGAGCCGCCGAGTGCTATCACGGGATTCCCCGAACTGTTTCCTAGATCAGGGGGTACTTCTAATGTTCCAATCAATCATCCAAACACTCCACTGGGACAGCCCACCAGATCAGCTCATTTCGTGGGAACACCTTCTGAGATTCGCCCTCAGGTGTTCATGTCCGGAGTGGCTTCCAATATCTTCACCGCACCCCCATGCTCAGCCACAATACAGCCTGCACTACCTAGGCCCACTTTTGATCCTTCAGCCTTTATATTCCAAACACCCACTTTCCAAATGGAACCCCCTCAGTTCCCCACTTATAACTATCCTCAGCCACCTTCATTTTGAGTTCACAACGGGAGAAAAGGGCAAGAGAAGAAAAGAAAATAAAAACAAAAAGAGAGATGAAAAGGGAAGAGTGAAAGTGGAAGGAAGAAAAACGGAGAGAATAAGTAAAGCCGGGATGAAGCATGCAACCGTTACAAAACATGTAGAAACCCATTTAACTGTATAGGCGCATCACACCCCAAGGTGCGATTACCTATCTGTTATTTGTCTCAAACTAACTGTTTGCTGCTGTCACCTCCAGTCCAGGTTTTATAGAAACGGTGGTTGGTTTTTCGTGGTAACCTGGCTTCACATCCATACTTTACTAGATCAAAGGGGAGTATCGGTATGTCTTCAGAAATGACCT
>NW_017673373.1:10740-38016 GCF_001879085.1 Nicotiana attenuata
GCTCGGCCATCCGAACTCGAGCTAGCACGCGAAGAGAATAGGGTCTTACGTCTTCGAGTCATGGAAATGTGGGACGCTTGGGCGAATGGAAGAGAGTCGCCGAGTGCTATCCCGGGATTCTCCGAACTGTTTCCTAGATCAGGGGGTACTTCTAATGTTCCAATTAATCATCCAAACACTCCACTGGGACAGCCCACCATATCANTTGAGTCTGCTTGTAGTTTTTCTTTCCAAGAAAATGAGTAGTTAACATCTTTTGTAATAGAAGTTTTATTAATGAAATTTGAAAATTCCCAAAAAAAAATAAATTGTTTCCTTATTTTTCGCATTTATTTTCCAGAACTACGCTCGGTCTTATTCATGCTGGGTCATGATACGTAGGCAATCTCCATAGGGTTCGACCATAACCAAAAGAAAGAAAGAAAAAAAAGAGAGAGAGAGAGAGTGAAAAAAGAAAAAGAGAGGCAATGAAAAATGAGAGAAAGGGCAAGAGAAGAAAAGAAAAGAGAAACAAAAAGAGAAATGAAAATCGAAAGAAGAAAAATGGGAAAATAAGTAAAGCCGGGATGAAGCATGCAACCGTTGCAAAACATGTAGAAACCCATTTAACTGTATAGGCGCATCACACCCCAAGGTGCGATTACCTATCTGTTATTTGTCTCAAACTAACTGTTTGCTGCTGTCACCTCCAGTCCAGGTTTTATAGAAACTGTGGTTGGTTTTTCGTGGTAACCTGGCTTCACATCCATTCTTACTAGATCAAAGGGGAGTATCGGTATGTCTTCGGAAATGACCTTGCCAACAGTTCCTATCGCAGATGATAGCCCAATCTTGGGCATCCCGGCCTCGGAATCTGCAGCGGCTGAAGAGAACAGGATCTTACGTCTTCGGGTCATGGAGATGTGGGATGCTTGGGCGAATGGAAGGGAGCCTCCAAGTGCTGTCCTCGGATTCCCCGAACTGTTTCCTAGATCAGGGGGTACTTCTAATGTTCCCATCAGTCATCCAAATACTCCACTGGGACAGCCCACCATATCGGCTCATTTTGTGGGAACACCTTCTGAGGTTCGCCCCCAGGTGTTCATGTCCGGTGCGGGAATATCTTCACCGCTCCCCCATGCTCAGCCACAACACAGCCTGTACTGCCTAGGCCCACTTTTGATCCTTCGGCCTTTACATTCCAAACACCTACTTTCCAAATGGAGCCTCCTCAGTTCCCCACTTATAATATCCTTAGCCGCCTCCATTTGAGTTCAGTGTGGGACAGGAAAGGAGTCGTAAAACTCCTGAACAGGAAGAAATTGCAAAGAGGATGAGAAGCTTGGAGTAGAGCCTCAAAAACATGCAGGGTCTGAGTGGGCAGAAGAGTGTGTCATATATTGATCTATGCATGTTCCCTCATGTGCATTTGCCTCTAGGATTCAAGACTCCAAAGTTTGAAAAATACGATGGACATGGTGATCCTATTGCTCATCTTAAGAAATACTGCAATTAGTTGCTAGGTGCTAGAGGAAAAGAAGAGTTACTCATGGCTTATTTTGGAGAGAGTCTGGTTGGTATTGCCTCCGAGTGGTATATGGATCAAGATATCTCTCGATGGCACATCTGGGACGACCTTGCTAGAGACTTTGTCAGACAGTTCCAGTACAATATTGACATTGCTCCAGACAGGAACTCATTGGCAAATCTGAAAAAGAAGTCCTCGGAGAGCTTTCGGGAATATGCAATCAAATGGCGTGAGCAGGTATCGAGAGTAAAGCCTCCAATGGACGAGGTCAAAATGGTCGCGGTGTTCCTTCAATCTCAGGAAGCTGATTATTTCCAAAATATGATGTCAGCTATGGGTAAACCATTCGTGGAAGCTATTAAAATTGGTGAAATGGTGGAAAAATGGTTTAAAAACAGGAAGAATTCTGAGCCAGTCAGCTATTAGAGCAACCTCCCAAGCCATTCAAGGCGGGTCTGGAGGAGTGGCAAAGGGTAAGAAGAAAGAAGAAACATCCATGGCGGCATCGGGTGCAAGAAGACACCGTGCTCCTAGACCCATGTTATCAGAAAGAGCCTCTCAGCATTATTACCCCCATCAGGACACGGCCTATGCTCCTCAACCGTATGCGGTCATGAATGCTCAACCTTTTGTCCGGCCGCAGCAACATGCCAATAGAAACCAAGCTCCATTCCCAAGAAATCAGCCTCCTCACCAAAACCACTACAATCCCCGTCCTCCACAGAATAACTTTCCCCCTCGTGAGCCACCCAGAAGGCAAACTTTTACACCAATGGGTGAATCCTACTCCAGTCTGTTTCAAAAACTTGTCCAAATGGGTCTGCTGCAGCCAGTTCCTCAAACAAGGCAAAACCCAGCATCACCTGCTTACAGAGCTGGTGTCAGATGAGCCTATCATTCAAGAGCAGAAGGGCACGATACGGATGATTGTTGGACCTTGAAAAGAGCAGTTGAGAACTTGATAGAACAAGGAAAGATAGTGCTAAGGGATGAGGATGTCCCCAACGTGACTAATAACCCACTGCCGGCCTACAACAACGGGCCAGTAATCGGAATGATTTGCGAAGATAAAGAATTTGATCCGGCACTGAAGGCCATAATCGCCATTGCTGATGTAGAGAGAAAACCAAAAATTGCCCCGAAGCAAGATGAAGGGGAAAAGAAAAAGAACAAAGCCACCCATTCAAAACCAGAAAAGAAAGTTGAAGCAGGAACGGGGGCAATGCCTCCCAAAGATGCTGTTCTATATGTCCCACGAGGCCACAACGAAAAGCAGTTGACTTTGAGTCCTCCAAAGAGATTTGAACTGAAAAAGGCAACCCAGATGTACGTGCCCATGGGAGCTTATGTGGTGCGGGGGCCAATTAATCCACCAAGGCTGAGTGAACCCGTGGTTATTGGCCGCGCGCCACAGAGGCCCATGACAGATCCTTCCGCGGTACCTTGGAATTACCATAAAACAGTGGTGACGTATAAGGGCAAAGAAATCTCAGGAGAGGTTCAAGAAAATTACCTTGTGGAAAAGTGCTCCAATTTGGAAGAAGTGAACAACGCCACCAGGAAGCGCTTCCCAGCTAAAAAACCCGTGAGTGCTGAAGAAGCGGAAGCCTTCTTTCAAAAAATGAAGATGGCAGATTATGAAGTGGTTGACCAGCTTCGAAAGTTTCCTGAACAAGTCTCCTTGCTATCTTTGTTGATGAAATCCCCCGAACACCAGAAGGTATTAGTCAAGACCCTCAATGAGGCATACGTACCAGCTGAGACTTCTGTGGAGAAATTAGAAAGAATGACGGAAAGATTTTTTGCTATCAACCAGATTTCATTCAGCAAAAATGACTTGCCTCCGGAAGGCGCTGCACATAACAAAGCCCTGCACTTAACTGTCAAATGTGAAGGATACTACGTGAAAAGGGTTATGGTGGATGGAGGTTCTGGGGTAGATATCTGCCCACTCTCAACTTTACAGCGCATGGAAATTGGGACCGAAAGAATCCAACCCAACAATGTCTGCTTACGAGCTTTCGATGGTATTAAAAGAGACACCATTGGAGAAATTGACCTAATTTTGACTATTGGCCCGGTGGACTTCGAGGTGACTTTCCAAGTTCTAGACATGGACACGTCCTATAATTTTCTTCTGGGAAGGCCATGGATCCATGCAGCGGGGGCTGTGCCCTCTACTCTTCATCAGATGGTAAAGTTCGAGCATGAGGGCCAAGAGATCGTGGTCCACGAGGAGGATGAACAATCAATTTATCGGGACCCATCAGTCCTATATCTTGAAGCGAGAGAAGGCAGTGAGCACATAGTTTATCAGGCCTTTGAAGTTGTGGTGGCGGACTAGTATGAAGAAGGAAACCCTTGCTCCCAACCCTTCCTTTCCAATGCCTCGATTATGGTGGCCAAAGAAATGATCCGACATGGCTTCAAGCCAGGAAAGGGACTTGGAAAAGCTTTGCAAGGGATATCTGAGCCAGTGACTCTGCCTACAACTGAAAAGTTCTTCGGGATAGGTTTCCTGCCTACCCCAGACGATATAAAGTGGGCAGATGAGAGAAAGAATGATGGATGGGTTTTACCTCAGCCACTGCCACATCTGTACGAGACCTTTGTCAAGCCAAAATACAATGAAGAAGAAGAGGATGAGGCCTTTACGGCCGAAGAGATTGAAGAGATATGTGGGGCAATGAGAAAAATACTATACGAAACCCACATGGTTCAGCCAGGAGAGGGCTCAAGCACCGCTGAGGTGCTGTATATGGGACCAAACGCCAAGCTGCAGAATTGGAAGGCTACGCCATCCCCAATCAGGCGGGAGTCCCGGTAGACCTGTCCTGCCACTTTTTCTGCATCGCGAGTTATTCCAGGGTGTAACTCGAATATTTTCTTTAGTTTCCTGTCTTTTAATTTCCAAAATGTAAACCCTGTTATCTTCAAATTCCAAGAAATGAAATCAATATTTCATCGTTTATCTTTCTTTATTCTTTCTGATTTTTGCTATTTTTCTCTTTTATTTCTTCTTCCAGTTCTAATAATGCGGCTTTAAATAATATGACATGCTTACGGACTTCATGCCCAGATCCAAACACGCTATTTGATTGTGAAATAATGAACCAAGAACCGGAATACGATGAAGAAGAGGCTTTTAGGGAAATAAATCGAGAATTGGAACAATTTGAGAATAAACCTAAAGCCAATGGTGCCGTCAAAGCAGCAAGCAAGAACATCAAGAAGATTTTGAGAAAGATGATTCAAAGCTCCAGACAATGGCATGAAAAGTTGCCTTTTGCATTACTTGGATATCGCACCACGGTGCGCACATCGGTAGGAGCAACCCCATACCTTTTGGTCTATGGAACTGAGGCTGTAATACCTGCGGAGGTAGAAATCCCTTCTCTCTGGATCATCGTTGAAGCAGACATTGAGGACAGTGAGTGGGTCAAGACTCGAAGAAACGGATAGACGCGGTCTGTCACGGGCAGTTGTACCAACAAAGAATGGCTCGTGCTTACAACAAGAAAGTGCGGCCCAGGAATTTTAAAGTGGGACAACTTGTGTTGAGACGCATTCTTCCTCATCATCAGGAAGCAAAAGGAAAATTTGCTCCTAATTGGAAGGGTCCATACATTATCAGAAAGATATTGCCGAGAGGAGCATTTTATCTGGGTGACATCGAAGGAAATAATCCCGAAGCAGCTGTGAATGCGGAGGCAGTAAAAAGGTACTATGTCTAAGCTTTCTATGGTGTTGAGTTTTGTGCAATTGAGATGACGAAGGCTTTCTTTCCCGCTATCCAAAACACTGTCAATCTTTCACGAACCCTTTGAGCCGGTTACTCTTCCTTGATTACCCTCTTTGTAACCCGAAAGTATTATTAAAAAAAATGAAAAAAGAAAAATGAAAAATGAAAAATGATGAAAAAAAAGAAAAAAAAAGAGGAAAACAAAACAAAACAGAAAAACAACAACAAAAACAACAAAAAACAAAGTTGCCTGAACTACGTCTGACTTGATTCCGAAAGGATACGTAGGCAGCCTCTCTCTGGGGTTCAGTCACACCAAAACAAAAATCCCAATTCCCCCAAAAACTGAAACTGGGGCAGATGATATAATGGCTCGGCAATGAGCCCACCAAAATGGTTCCAAAGTTGTAATTCCATCCAAGATTCTTTTTACCCAAAAACCTCGTTTAAGTCCTTCCGATCAATTGGCCAAGGCGTGGGAATTGAAAACATCATTGTTGGAATCTGATGCAATCAAATTGAGAGAAATAAAATGAGAGAGTCTTATCGGTGAAAACCTACGGGCACCATAAGGCGACGGTGAGTAGAGAAATTAAAAATGAGAGAGTCCGCTTAGTGAAAACTCGTAAAGAGCACTATCGGGCGACGGTGAGAAGAGAAATGAGAGAGGTTGACTGGTGAAAACACGCAAAGGGCGCCGTCGGCCGAACAGAAGACATCTCCCACCACTGAAAGAGTCCTGACAGGGTTCCCTGGTTCTGAAACACGGGTCAATGAGTTTATGAGAAGTTGGGAAAGTTTGTGCGGTTCGGGCATCCAGTCTAAGAAGCATGTCATGTCCATTTGAAGCCTGCATGCACCCCAGATAAGTCCTTCTTTTCTCCTCGAAAGGGATGCTTCTCCTTAAATTCATTTTCTTGCCTTTTGTTTACTTCTTCCTTGAATCCCTTTCGGTCTGACTCTGTTTCCGAAACTAATACAAAGAAGAGGTGGCAAGACTAGTTTTACAGGGCTCTGCCTAACAAAGTTAAAAAAAAGTACCCAACCTCAGCGGGTGCACCAAGCCAATCCCGACTGGCCATGATGGCGGATGCTTTGAAATCAAAGTTATTGAAAGAGAAAAAGAAAGTCAAGGACAAAGGTCTTAAAGGCAGAATAAAGTGAAAAGGGTCGGAACCCCCGCGCGGGCGAGTCGTCATGAAATCCTGAAAGTTGAGCCTTCCGGTTTGAAAGAAAGATCAATCTTCAAAACCAGCAAGCAGCAGAGGTTCTCAACAGAAGTTGGGCCGGGATCAGGCAATTGAGACGATCAAGGCCACAAAAACAACCACCGTTTCAAACTAACAATTTTTCTTTGTTTGAAAATTGAAACAGGTGCAATCCAGGCAGCCGTGCAAAAAGCAGGTGCAGCCAAAAGAAAAGAAACACGCAAGTGCTGAAACAGCTTTGCAGCAAATAATCAATGCAAAAGGAAAGTTTCCTCCAAGTTCTTTCCTGCATCGTATCAAAAAATGAAAAAAAAAAGAGAAAAAGAGATAACAAAAGAAGAAAATCCCAAAAAAGAATAGTTTAGAATTTCCAATATCAACCTGTTACTTGGTTTTGCCAACATTAGGGCTCCAATCCCTGAGTTGAGCTTTTTACCTTTTAGCCAACTTAGGGCTCCAATCCCTGAGTTGCGCCTTTTAGACATAGGGCCTCCATTCCCTAGTCGCATTTTGCCAACATTAGGGCTCCAATCCTTGAGTTGAGCTTTTTACCTTTTGCCAACATTAGGGCTCCGATCCTTGAGTTGAGCTTTTTACCTTTTAGCCAACATTAGGGCTCCAATCCCTGAGTTGCGCCTTTTAGACATAGGGCCTCCATTCCCTAGTCGCCTTGTGCCAACGTTAGGGCTCCAATCCCTGAGTTGAGCTTTTTACCTTTTAGCCAATATTAGGGCTCCAATCCCTGAGTTGCGCCTTTTAGATATAGGGCCTCCATTCCCTAGTCACCTTTTACCGACATTAGGGCTCCAATCCCTGACTTGAGCTTTTTACCCTTTAGCCAACATTAGGGCTCCAATCCCTGAGTTGCACATTTTACCCTTTAGCTAACATTAGGGCTCATATCCCTGAGTTGCGCCTTTTAGACATAGGGCCTCCATTCCCTAGTCGCCTTTTGCCGACATTAGGGCTCCAATCCCTGAGTTGAGCTTTTTACCCTTTAGCCAACATTAGGGCTCCAATCCCTGAGTTGCGCCTTTTACCCTTTAGGGCTCCATTCCCTAGTCGCCTTTGCCGACATTAAGGGCTCCAATCCCTGAGTTGAGTTTTTTACCTTTTAGCCAACATATGAGGGCTCCCATCCCTAAGTTGAGCCTTTTAGACATAGGGCCTCCATTCCCTAGTCGCCTTTTGCCAACATTAGGGCTCCAATCCCTGAGTTGAGCTTTTTACCTTTTAGCCAACATTAGGGCTCCAATCCCTGAGTTGCGCCTTTTAGACATAGGGCCTCCATTCCCTAGTCGCCTTTTGCCAACATTAGGGCTCCAATCCCTGAGTTGAGCTTTTTACCTTTTAGCCAACATTAGGGCTCCAATCCCTGAGTTGCGCCTTTTAGACATAGGGCCTCCATTCCCTAGTCGCCTTTTGCCAACATTAGGGCTCCAATCCCTGAGTTGAGCTTTTTACCTTTTAGCCAACATTAGGGCTCCATTCCCTAGTCGCCTTTTCCCAACATTAGGGCTCCAATGCCTGAGTTGAGCTTTTAGACATAAGGCCTCCATTTCCTAGTCGCCTTTTTACCAACATTAGGACTCCAATCCCTGAGTTGAGTTTTGAGACATAGGGCCTCCATTCCCTAGTCGCCTTTTTTTCCAACATTAGGGCTCCAATCCCTGAGTTACGCCTTTTTAGACATAGGGCCTCCATTCCCTAGTCGCCTTTTGCCAACATTAGGGCTCCAATCCCTGAGTTGAGCTTTTTACCTTTTAGCCAACATTAGGGCTTCAATCCCTGAGTTGTGCCTTTTTAGATATAGGGCTCCACTCCCTAATTTTTGCCATCCTAGACAAACACAATTCTTGTTTTATTCAAAAAAAAAAAGCAAAAAGAGAGAATAAATTCAGACTTTTGTCACAAATAATTCACGAAACTTTCCTAGTGAAAACTGGGGCAGAAAAATTTCGTTCGTTTGTTTGTTTTGGTATCTAAGCAGGCTTGACCTCGAGGCACAGGATCCAAGGTAGTTGAAAGAATGAGTCTCAATCCAATATAAAGAAAAGAAGAGAAAAGAACAAAGAAGAAGTGAATTCAAAATGCTGAAGCGGACAAAGATGCGGATTTGCTCAAAATTTGATTGAAGTCACAAGCTCCTCCTGTCCCGCTTTGATTCAAGTGATGAAGAAAGAACCAGCACCTACAGCTTGCAAGCATCAAGATTCAGATCGGAGTTTACAGCAAAATCAGCTAAGACTCAAGATCAAGCTTCAAGAGTTTTATAGATAGGAATCTTGTAACTCATAGTTGATAGGCATAGCTAGCTTGGCTTTGATTTTCCTTTTGGTGTAATAAGGAGGTCAGCAAGCAGTAGCAGCAGCAACAGCAATAGCAGTGAAATCACAGCTCCCGGTAGTCCCAGCTACCAAAACTTCCAGAACTACATTGACCTGATTCCTTTATCGCCAAGGATATGTAGGCAACCTCTGAAGCAAGGTTCGGTCAGACGTTTTTCAAAAATTCTTCTCACGGAGTGCCAAGCAGGCAAAAATCCCTCATAATTGCTCATTTATCTTTGCCCGAAAACCCTTCGTGTCTCCGAGCAAAGACGGGCAGCTGTGAGCACGTGATTTTTTGCCCCGCTGAATTACTCCTATAGAATTCTTAAGATTAGGATTTTCCTTTTTATTATTTGATTTTTAGGATTTAATTGCGTAATTTTGTGTGTATTTTTATTTGTGTGTGCACGTTTAGTTTTAAATAATTCATAAAAATACAAAAGATATTGCATGGGCATTTAGGATTTAATTTTACATATTTAGATTAATTAGTAATTAGGGTTGTACAAAAATCACAAAAATTTTGATTTGTTTTGTTTGGTTTAAATTTTGGTTTCCTTTAAATTGGTATATTAGTAGTAGTTTTAATTATAGCTTAATTAGGCAGGTTAAGAAATAAAGGAAAAAGGATTAAAAGAAAAGGAATTGAAGGAAAAGAAATTTGGCTTGTTGGGTATGCATTTGTTGAGCAGATTTTAAATGCAATTCATTGACCCAAAAATTTAAACCCCTGAAACCCGTCCAAATCGCCCCAAACCCGGCCCAGATCCGATCCATCACCCCTGTTCCCCCCAAAACGACGTCGTTTGGTTTATGTGCAATCCTACCCGTCTAGGTATTTTGATCCAACGGATGAGAAGTGGGAACATTTTGATATACATATGTCCAAACATGCCCCTACCCCCCCTCCCCCTTCTCACCGTCTCTCAGACCCCAAACACCCAAACCCTAATTCCGCCGCCTACCACCGCAAACCGCCGGCCGAAAATCGCCTCCGCCGGCGGCGATTGGTCAATCACTTCCAAATTTACACAAAAGAATCCTCTCACCCTAATTCCTTTTGTATCCGCTTGTTCTGTTAATTCAATAGCCTTTTTCATTGCTTTTCGAAAGGAAACTCTATTCTTTAATTGTCCAGCTATAAATTCTGCAAGAATATTAGGGTTTCCATAAGGTTTTGCAATTCTTGTGACAGCAATGTTCAGCTTTCGGTTTACACAATTAAATTCTTTTTGTAAGGTCGTTTGTAATTCTTCGATTCCGCGCGGTCGACTTTCTATTAATAATTTTGGGAATCCCATAAAGATTATGACCTGGATCAGATCGATTCTTTTTTGAATCTCTATACGTGCAATTCCCTCGACGCCAGAGGACGTTCTCATATTCTTTTGTACATAATTCTTGATACAATCTCTTATTTTTTGATCTTCTTGTAAACCTTCAGAATAATTTTTTGGTTGTGAAAACCAAAGGGAATGATGACCTTGGGTTGTACCCAGTCTGAAACCAAGTGGATTTATTTTTGTCCCATAATCCCCCACTATTATACATATCACGATACGGCATAGCTGTAGATTTTTTTTTCCATCTCATTTTTTTTAACGAATTACATCTCTACATATTCATCATCTAAAGATATATCTTTCATTACAANTGTTGGGCCAATTTTAAATGCAATTCATTGACCCAACAATTTAAACCCCGAAACCCGTCCAAATCGCCCCAAACCCGGTCCAGATCCGGTCCAGCACCCCAGTTCCCCCCAAAACGGCGTCGTTTGGTTTATGTGCAATCCTAGCCGTATAGGTATTTTGATCCAACGGACGAGAAGTGGGAACATTTTAATATACATATGTCCAAACACGCCCCTACCCCCTCCCCCTTCTCGCCGTCTCTCAGACCCCAAACACCCAAACCCTAATTCCGCCGCCTACCACTGCAAACCGCCGGCTGGAAATTACCTCCGCCGACGGCAAATGGTCAATCACTCCCAAATTTACACAAAAGACTCCTCTCACCCTCCTCATACCCATGACACTATTAATCTCCTTCAAATCTCACTAGAGTTCCCCCAAACATCCCAAACCCTAGCGCCGCCATGGACTCCTCCGCCGTGTCCGGCGGCGCCACCACTCCAAACACCCCCAAAATAACACCCTTGAACCCCCATCCTCCCCTCATTACAAATCCACACTCCTTTCCCTTCAAATATTCCCCAAAATTCTCGAATTTCAAATCAAAAGAAGCAGAACCCTAGAACTTGGTTTGGCAAGGCTTCTCCTCCAGTCTTCGTGAGTTTTAGGTTCAATTTCACCATGGGATAATGTTACTTGACTGTTCTTGACAAAGAACAGTTGATTGACATTATCTCGCGATTGAAATTGGAAGGCAGTCGTGCTCAAGTTTAATGGGTAAGTTTTCTTAGTTTTACTCTTCGTTTACTTCACCTTGTACGTGATTTTTAATTTGTGCATTGATCAGTGTTCTTAGGTTTTTTTTAGTTTTTTATTTCCTTTTCTTCTCTATTCGTACTGATTCTGTGTTAATTTTGTTTGTTTCTTAGTTTTTGGTTTGACTGATAATAGATAGTAGTAGTTTTCAATCCCGAGTTCAGTAGTTAATTCAAGCTTAAGTTAGGGTTATTTGGATTTGTATTCAAATTTTGGGGTTTTGTTTTAATTGAATGTCATTTGGTGATTGCTGAGTAATTCTAAGCCCCTGTAGTTAACTCTGGTCATCTTTGACCAAGTTAAAAGGGTTGGGTTTAGGTTAACCTAGTTAGTAATTTCAGGGGAAAATCAAGGGTAATTGGGGTATTTCAAATAGGGAATCCTGCAGTAACTGAAAGTAGAACCCCCTAGAACCTTCTAGATGGGGGTTCTAATTTGAAATTCAGAAACTTAGTAATATAACTTGGGTAACAAGTTAGTCCTTCAAGGACTTCTAAGCTAAAAAGCTAAAAATAAAGAAGGGGCTAGGGTGTAAAGTAAAAGTCTGAAAATTGCCCTAATTTTGCCTATAAAAGGCAGTACCCCTGCCTTGCAAAACAAGTTTTAAGTCCAGAGATCTGAAATTTGAAATTCAAAGTTTAGAAGCTAGAAATTTTGAGAGAGAATACTAAAAATCAACAAAGTCTTCTGCAGAATTTGAGAGTTCAAGTATATAGAGTTTAGAACTTAGAATTCAAAACAAAAATCCTGAAAAAATCAACAAAAAATGGCCTAGAAATCCACCAGATCTACTATTTCATCAAGCTGCAGCAGTTTAAATTCACTTCCAAGTGCTGAAACTAGGTGGAATTCACCTGCAAAGAGTCAATTTGAATCATCAAAGTTTGGTCTTAGGTTCAGCTGGGTCCGTTGCTCAATTGAACCTTATTTTTGGTGTTTGCTGCATCTTAACTCCTGAATTTTGCATTGGACTTGCTGGGATTTTGCTGAAACTGCATCTGTTACTTTGTTGCTGCCTGGCTGACCTTCAATCTTCTTATTTTTGGTTCTAAATTCCAGGTATTGCCTTGGCCTCTAAATGATGTTGAAGTATGAATCAGAATGTATGTGATCAGCATTGAAGAGATTATGAATTGTTACACATTTCCTTGTTAATCACACTCATGTTGTTTGATTCATGTTGAATTCGTGTAGTTTAATTTGATGTATCCTTAGTCTACTTATAAACATGCCTCTTCAAGTGTTGAACTTAAGCTTCATTAGAGTGTTGAGAGTTACATGATTTAGATTTTTGATAATTGTAACAATTGGACTATGGACTTCTAAATATAGTCAAGGTTCATTATCATGTTTAGCTGTAGGTTAAATACTTTTGAACTGAAAAGTGATTGCGAGAACACTGTGAATTTGCATTACTTTTTTTAGTTCTGATTCAAGGTTTTGGTACTTAATTCCCATAGTTCAATTTTGAAACTAATTGATTATAATTTTAAGATCTGCAAAAGTAAAACACCACCGGTCATATATTCTCTCAGTTTAAACATGTTAATCACTGTTATTGATCTAATATTTGCATATGAAAACAAAGGTTTCCCTTACATTGGCACAAATTAATTTGCCTTACTATTTGGGTTATTTGGACTTTAAAGACTGGGCCTAGCGTAGGCCTAGTTGCATAATGAATTAGTTCTGCTAAGCTCAGACCCGTAGAGATTTGGTCTTGAGACTCAACTCCAACTGTGCGTCCGGATTGGGCTCATTTTGTGGCCCAAATTTTGGACCATTCCACGAGTGGGACTGGTAACGCACCCCTGTCCCTGGGCCAGGTCTTTCACCTATTTCTTTTCATTTTTGGACTGGGCTGGTTTCACACCCAACATAGGGAAGTCCTGAATCATTTTGGACCTACTAGTTTTAGAAAAATAAGGTTTAGGCATTGGGCCTATCAAGTTAAGTAGCAAACCTTAATAGATAATAGTAGCTCACCCTCAGGATATCCTTTATAAATGAAATTGAGGTGCGCCGCGCCAAATAAAACCATAAATTGCGTGGCCCTCTTTAATTACCTCCATAAAAGATACTTAGAAATCGGGACGTGCCATTTAGCGAATTCTCATGGCCTCCCGCAAAGATATCAACACGCTAGTTGCTTTAGGCTCGTCTTTTAATAATATTACCTTCTTAAACTCGGGTGCGCATTTCATGTGACCCAAATCCAAATCCTAAAACGTTGAATAAAATGTGTTTCGGATCCGGGTGCATTTCATGTGACGTGATCCAAAAATACATTTTAAACAACGTTCAATCTTCCTTAAAAATTAATTAAAAGCGGTAAATAACTTTAAATTGCACTATAGGATGAACATGTTTTAAAATCAGATATTAGGCCAATTATGATAGTTTAAGCGACCGTGCTAGAACCACGGATCCGGGGGTGCCTAACACCTTCCCCCGGGTCAACAGAATTCCTTAGTCAGAATCTCTAGTTCGCAGACTTCACTTGGAAAGTCGAAAAATTCTTCGATTTGGGATTCAAAATAAACCGGTGACTTGGGATACCAAAAGCCAAACCTATCCCAAGTGGCGACTCTGATCATTAAATAATCCCATTTCGAATAATGTCACTTTAATTGAAAAAACTCCCTTATGCACTATCCTTTAGGGGTAGGTGTGTAAAATGGAGGTGTGACACCAGCAGGGCCAACCCAGGTTCCAGAGGGGTTCATCGCCCCCCGGTACTCCAGGATACTCTGGTCCGTCTAGTGGGCCTTATAGAGAGTGTCACTCAGGCAGGCATATTCCCTGTAGCACCAGCTGTCTCTCAGGCTGGATGAGGAGCATAGACTCCTGCTACTCGTTCTCTGGAGCAGATGGCTCCCCATTTTCAGACTCCAGCAGCTCAGCCAGTTGGGGTAGTTCCACCGGGTGTTATAGCACAGGCCGGTGATGGGTCAGCTATGTCTTCTTATGCCTTGTCGAGGCTGGACAGGTTCACCAAGCTTTTTACTACTACATATGGCGGTACATCTTCAGAGGATCCCCATGATTATTTGGTCAGTTGTCACGAGGTTCTGCGGAACTTGGGGGTAGTGGAGACCAATGGGGTCGACTCTGCAGCTTTTCGCCTATCAGGTTCCGCCAAGAAGTGGTGGAGGGATTTTTGTTTGGCTAGATCAGTCGGGTTGCCTGCTTTGACGTGGGATCAGTTCTCTCAGCTATTTCTAGAGAAGTTTCTCGCTATCACCCGGAGAGAGGATTATCGGAGGCAGTTTGAGCGCCTCCAGTAGGGTTCCATGACTGTCACCCAGTATGAGGCTAGGTTTGTTGATTTGGCTCGTCATGCTCTTCTTATACTCCCCACCGAGAGAGAGAGAAAGAGTGAGGAGGTTCATTGAGGGACTCGCTCAGCCTATTCGATTGCAGGTGGCTAAGGAGATAGGGAGCGAGATTTCTTTTCAGGATACGGCCAATGTGGCCAGGCGGGTTGAGATGGTTCTAGCTCAGGGGAGCGGTCAGGGGTCTGACAAGAGGCCTTTTCATTCTGGTAGGTTCACTGGTGCTTAGTCTGGAGGCAGGGATTCTTTTGGTAGGGGCCATCCTCCCAGGCCGTTTCATTCAGCACTACGGGCTTCTCACGGTGCTCCAGGTGGCCGTGGTTCTCACATACAGTATTCAGATCAGCTACCCTACAGTGTATCACCATCCTATCAGTGCACCTTCGCTCCAGAGCTTTCAGGGTGGTTACTCAAGTCGTTAGGGACAGTTTCAGGGTCAGCAGTCCCAGCAGCCGAGGACTTGTTATACTTGTGGCGATCCGAGGCACATTGCTAGAATTTGCCCTCGAGCGTCGAGCAGTTCTCAGCATCAGGGTTCTCGTGTCATGGTTCAGGCACCGGGTGTTCCACCGCCGCTCAGCCAGCTAGAGGCAGGGATCAAACAGCTAGAGGTAGAGGTAGAGGTGTTAGAGGTGGAGGTCAAGCCGCTAGAGGTGGAGGCCAGCCAGCAGGAGACCGTCCCAGGGATGTGGTTCAGAGTGGTGGGCCCAGCCCCGATGTTATGCTTTCCCAGCCAGACCTGAGGCTGAGGCATCCGATGCCGTTATCATAGGTACGATTTCCGTTTGCAGTAGAGATGCTTCAGTTCTATTTGATCCAGGGTCTACATACTCCTATGTGTCATCTTATTTTGCTACGTATTTGGTTGTGCCTCGTGATTCTTTGAGTGCTCCTGTATATGTGTCCATGCCAGTGGGTGATTTTATTGTTGTAGATTGTGTCTATCGCTCGTGTGTGGTTATTATTGGGGGTCTTGAGACCCGTGTAGACCTCCTACTTCTCGATATTGTTGACTTTGATGTTATTCTGGGGATGGACTGGTTATCACCTTATGACGCTATATTGGACTGTCATGCCAAGACAGTGACCTTAGATTTGCCGGGGTTGCCTCGATTGAAGTGGAGAGAGACTCCTGTTCATTCTATCAGTAGGGTTGTTTCTTATATGAAGGCTCGGTGTATGGTTGAAAAGGGGTGTTTGGCTTATTTGGCTTATGTTCGTGATTCTAGTGCTGAGGTTCCTTCTATGGATTCCGTGCCAATTGTTTGGCAGTTTCCAGAGGTATTTCCTGTAGACTTGCCGGGGATGCCACCCGACAGGGATATCGACTTTTGTATATTTGGCTCCGGGAACTCAGCCCATTTCTATCCCGCCATATCGTATGGCCCCGCCAGAGTTAAAGGAGCTGAAAGAACAGTTCCAAGACTTGCTTGATAAGGGCTTTATTAGACCTAGTTTCTCGCCCTGTGGTGCGTCGGTGTTGTTCGTTAAGAAGAAGGATGGATCGATGAGGATGTGTATTGATTATCGGTAGTTGAACAAAGTCACCATCAAGAATAAGTATCCATTGCCAAGGATTGATGACTTGTTTGATCAGCTTCAGGGTGCGAAAGTGTTTTCGAAGATTGATTTGAGATCTGGCTACCATCAGTTGAGGATTAGGGCATCCGGTGTCCCTAAGACAGCTTTTCGCACTCGGTACAGGCATTATGAGTTTTTGGTGATGTTATTCGGGTTGACAAATGCCCCAGCAACATTTTATGGATTTGATGAACCGAGTGTTCAGGCCGTATCTGGATTCCTTCGTGATTGCCTTCATTAATGATATTTTGATCTACTCCTGCAGCCGAGAGGAGCATGAGCAGCATCTTCGGGTCGTTCTTCAAACTCTGAGAGACAATCAGTTGTATGCCAAGTTTTCAAAATGTGAGTTTTGGTTGAGTTTAGTTGCCTTCTTGGGTCACGTTGTATCAGTAGAGGGTATTCAGGTGGATCCAAAAAAGATAGAGGCAATCAAGGACTGACCTAGACCCACATCAGCTACGGAGATCCGGAGTTTCTTGGGTTTGGCGGGTTATTACCGTCAGCTTGTGGAGGGGTTTTCAGCTATAGCAGCCCCGATGACCAGGTTGACCTAGAAGGGTGCCCAGTTCAGGTGGTCGGACGAGTGTGAGGCGAGCTTCCAGAAGCCCAAGACAGCTTTGACTACGGCGTCGTTGTTGGTTTTGCCCACAGGTTCAAGGCCATTTACAGTATATTGTGACGCATCTCATGTTGGACTTGGTGCAGTGTTGATGCAGAACGGCAAGGTTATTGCATACGCTTCGCGACAGTTGAAGATTCACGAGAAGAATTATCCAGTTCATGATTTGGAGCTAGCAGCCATTGTTCACGCGCTGAAGATTTGGAGGCATTATTTATATGGCGTGTCATGTGAGGTGTTCACGGATCACAAGAGTCTACAATATTTGTTCAAGCAGAAGGAGCTAAATTTGAGGCAAAGGAGGTGGTTGGAGCTATTGAAAGACTATGATATCACCATCTTGTATCATCCGAGGAAGGCCAATGTGGTGGCCGATGCTTTGAGTAGGAAGTCAGCCAGTATGGGCAGCCTTACGTATATTCCGGTTGGTGAGAGGCCGCTTGCTTTGGATGTTCAGGCGTTAGCCAATCAGTTTGTGAGGTTGGATGTTTCTGAGCCCGGCCATATTTTAGCTTGTACGGTTGCTCGGTCTTCATTATTTGAGCGTATCAGGGATCGGCAGTATGATAATACTCATTTGCTAGTCCTTAGGGACACAGTGCGGCACGGTGGTGCCAAGTAGGTTACAGTTGGAGATGACGGAGTCTTGAGGATGCAGAGTCGAGTTTGTGTGCCTAATATGGATGGACTTTGTGAGTTGATTCTAGAGGAGGCCCATAGTTCCCAGTATTCTATTTATTTGGGCGCCGCCAAGATGTATCAGGATTTGCGGCAGCATTACTGGTGGAGAAGAATGAAGAAGGATATCATTGATATGTAGCTCGATGTTTAAATTGTCAGTAGGTAAAGTACGAGCATCAGAGACCTGGTGGTTTGTTTCAGAAGATTGAGATTCCTAAGTGTAAGTGGGAGCGTCTCACCATGGACTTCGTTGTTGGACTCCCACGGACTTAGAGGAAGTTCGATGCAGTATGGGTTATTGTTGATAGGCTGACTAAGTCAACACATTTCATTCTTGTGGCAGTTTCCTATTCTTCAGAGAGGTTAGATGAGATCTATATCCGAGAGATCGTTCGTCTCCATGGTGTGCCCGTGTCTGTCATTTCGGATCGGGGTACGCAGTTTACCTCGCATTTCTGGAGGGCAGTTCAACGTGAATTGTGTATACGGGTCGAGTTGAGCACAATATTTCATCCTCAGACGGACGGACAGTCCGAGCGTACTATTCAGATTTTGGAGGATATGCTCTGCGCCTATGTTATTGACTTTGGAGGTTCTTGGGATCAGATCTTGCCATTAGCAGAGTTCTCCTACAACAACAGCTATCAGTCAAGCATCCAGATGGCTCCCTATGAGGCATTATATGGTAGACGGTGTCGATCGCCAGTTGGGTGGTTTGAGCCGGGAGTGGCTCGGTTGTTGGGTACAGATTTAGTACAGGAAGCCTTGGACAAGGTTAAGATCATTCAGTATAGGCTTCGTACAGCTCAATCCAGGCAAAAGAGTTATGCCGACCGTAAGGTTCATGATGTGGCATTCATGGTCAGAGAGCGAGTGTTGCTTCGAGTGTCGCCCATGAAGGGCGTGATGAGATTTGGGAAGAGGGGCAAGCTAAGCCCTAGGTTCATCGGGCTTTTGAGATCCTTGATCGAGTGGGAGAGGTGGCGTACAGACTTGCGTTGCCGCCGAGTTTATCAGCTGTGCATCCACTGTTTCATGTCTCCATGCTTCGGAAGTATCATGACAATCCATCTCGCGTGTTAGACTTCAGCACGGTCCAGTTGGACAATGACTTGACCTCAGAGGAGGAGTCGGTAGCTATTCTAGACCGGCAGGTTCATGAGTTGAGATCGAAGAGTTTTCTGTCGGTTCGTGTGCAGTGGAGAGGTCAGCCTATTAAGGCAACTACCTGGGACTTCGAGTCTGATATGCGGAGCCGATATCCCCAACTTTTCACCGACTCAGGTACTTTTCTATGTCCGTTCAAGGAGGAACGGTTGTTTTAGAGGTGGAGAATTTGATGACCCAAATGGTCATCTTTTGTTTAGAATCCATTTCTGTGTTCTGAGACCTTGAAAACCTACTTTTATCTCTCCTCGATTTGCGTGCACAGTCCGAGCGCGATACCGGAAAGCTTTTGTGTGAAAATTTAAGAAATAATGATTTTTGGCTTAAAAATATGATTTTTGTTGACTTCGATCAACATTTTGGGTAAACGGTCCAGGACCCATGTTTCGATGGTCTCGGAGGGTCCGTAGAAAAATATGGGACTTGGGCGTATGCCCGGAATCAAATTCAGAGATCCCTAGCTTTAGAAATCAATTTTTGAAAAAACTTGTTTTGCTGGTTTTTAATGAAAATAAAGAAATGTATTAATGTTGAACTCGTTGGTATGGGGCCCGTATTTTGGTCCTATGGCCTGGTACAAGTTTGTTATGATATTTAAGTTCTATCTGCGAAATTTGGTGAGAATCAGAGTTGGTTTGACGTGATTTGGATGTTCGGTTGTGAAAATAGAAAATTTGAAGTGTTCTTGAGGAAAATCATGAGTTTGAGGTTAAATTCGTATTTTTTGATGTTATTTTGATGATTTGATCACACGAGCAAGTCCGTATGATATTTTTAGACTTGCGTGCATGTTTTATTTGGAGCCCCAAGGGCTCGGGTGAGTTTTGGATAGGCCACGGAGTGATTAGAACTTAAGAAAACTCAGTTGTGCATCTGGTGTTTTGCACAGGCCTCTGATCTCGCAAATGCGAGATCAAGCTTCGCAAATGCGAAGTCTGCCGGCCTGGGAAATGCGACAATATTGTCGCAAATGCGAACAAGGCCTGGGAAGGCCAACCTCGCAAATGCGAAACTTGGCCGAAATTGCGACATATGTGTCGCAAATGCGAAGGCAGCAGTAAATTCAAAGGGTTCGCAATTGCGAACCCCTGATCGCAATTGCGATAACTGCAGCCCGTTAAGTGAGATTTTAGACGGGATTTTCACTTCATTCTTCAAAATATCAAAACCTAAACTCCAAAGGGCAATTTTCCTAGAGCAAGTTCTTCCCCAAATCATAGGTAAATGAATCTTAACTCTTTTTCTTCAATCTATTTCATGTTTTTACATGATTTCACTTCAAAATCTAGGGTTTTTAATGGGAAAATTGGGTGTTCTTGGGTAGAAATTAGGATTTTTGAATTTTGGGGATTTGGACCTCAATTTGATGTCGGATTTCGAAACAAATTGCATATTTGAGTTCGTGGATGAATGGGTAATCGGGTTTTGGTTTGAACTTTGAGTTTTGACCAAGCGGACCCGGGGTCGGTTTTTGACTTTTTGGGGAAAACATTGGGAAATCTAACTCATGCATTAGAATTGGTTTATTTAGCGTTAATTGATGTTAATTAGTTAATTATGACTAGATTCAAGCGGATTGGAAGTGGAACTGAGAGGTAAAGCGGTAATTGAGGCTTGATTTCGGCTGTGGAACCGAGGTAAGTGTTTGGTCTAACCTTAGCTTAAGGGAATAGGTGTTGTTGTCTTATTTGCTACGTGTTAGTATTGAGTTTGACGTATAGGCACGGTGACGAGTATTGTAACGACCCGGCCGATCGTTTTAAGAATTAATGCCCCGTTCCCCTATTAACTGCATTCCCCGTGTTTGTTTCTGCTATTGTGAGTTGTCGGGAGGATTCGTTTTGAGTTTCGGAGTGTTTTGGGACACTTAGTCCCTAAATGAGAGCTTAAGCTTTAGAATTTGGACCGTAGTCGGAGCAGTGCGAAGACGGCCTCAGAATGGAATTTCGTCGATTCCGTTAGCTCCGTTGGGTGATTTCGGGCTTAGGGGCGCGTTCGGATTATGTTTTGGAGGTCCGTAGCTTATTTAGGCTTGAAATGACGAAAGTCAAATTTTTGAAGTTCCTGGTTTCGATAGTGGGAATTTGATAGGGGCCGGAATGGAATTCCGGAAGTTGGAATAGGTCCGTCGTGTCATTTGGGGCGTGTGTGCAAAATTTCAGGTCATTGGGACGAGATTTGATAGACTTTTTGATCGAAAGCGGAATTAGGAAGTTTTGGGGATCCTTAGGCTTGGATTGGAGAGTGAATTGTGGTTTTAGCGTTGTTTGATGTGATTCGAGGGTTGGAATAAGTTCGTATGATGTTTTAGGATTGGTTGGCATGTTTGGTTGAGGTCCCGGGGGCATCGGGTGAGTTTCGGGTGCTTAACGGAAGTTGAATTGGACTTAAGAAAAATCTGAAGTTGGCTGGATTTGTCATAACCGCACCTGCGTGCAAGGGACTGCAGGTGCGGGCCCGTAGAAGCGATGGAGAAGCCGCAGATGCGGCTGGACGTTTGGAGTTCTGAAGTCGCAGGTGAGAGAGCTGGAGCGCACCTGCGAGACCGCAGTTGCAGTAGAAGAAGCGCAGGTGCGGCTTGGTGCTTTAAGTGAATTCTCGCAGATGCGCACCTGGGACCGCAGGTGCGAGGAAATGGCCGCAGGTGCGGAAACCCTGGGCCAGAACCTATATAAGGTAATTGTCGCGATTTTTGCCCATTCCTTCACCATTTTCATCCGGATTTTGAGCTTTTTGGGAGGTTTTTGAGAGAGAATTCAAGGGAGCTTCGAGGAGGTAAGGTTTTTGGAACCCAAACTCGGTATTATGGTATTTTTCTACTGATTTGGCAAGAAATTGTAAGGGTTAAATTTGGGGGTTTAGGGTTTGAAATTGGAGACTTGGAATTGGGGATTTGAGGGGTTGTTTGTGGTCCGATTTTCGTGTATTTGGTATGTATAAACACGTGAGAGTGTGAGGATTCTAGTTTGTGGTCTGAACTCGTGAGAGTGTGAGGATTCTAGGATTGCAAATTTTATCCGATTCCGAGACGTGGGACCGGGGGACTTTTTGGGAGATCTTCCTAATTTCGCGTATTAGCTTCGAATTAATTAGTTGAATTAGTTACTTGAAGTTATATTTACATTATGCAATTACTTTGAATAGATTTGGGCCATTTGGAGTCGGGTACTCATGGCAAGAACGTGATATCGAGTTGATTGAGCTGGTTCGAGGTAAGTGGCTTTCCTAACCTTGTGGGGGGGGGGGGGGGACTCCCCTTAGGATTTGGTGTTGTTGATATATGAAATGCCTTTTACATGAGGTGACGAGTGCGTACATGTGCTAATTGTTCAAAATCAGATTTTCATTAAGTAACTATAATTGTGTTTTCTTCCCTGTTTATACTACTTGCAATTTAAGCCTACTGCTAGCTTAGGAAAGCATGTCTAAATGAGTCGATTGTTTTACTTGCTCAAACTGCTTTATTTGAATTCTGTGCAGCGTGCTAGGTTAGAAATACCTGTTTTACCTTGGTATGAAATTGGATTGAATTGAATATTCTTCGTGTTGCTGTTGTGTGTTTACTTTGGGACTACGGGCGGTATCCCGATAGATCCCCCTTGCCTGTTTATTTGGGACTACGGATCGGTATTCCGGTAGATCCCCCTGCACAATTATATTGGAACTACGGGACTGCACCCGATAGATTCCCCCAGTACTAGGTATTTACATTTGGGACTACGTATTGGTATTCCGGTAGATCCCCTGCGCACTATGAGTTGGACTACGGGACGACACCCGGGAGATCCACTGGATATTTACATTTGGGGACTACAGTACGGTATCCTGGTAGATCCCCGGTTGCTGGTTATTTACATTTTGGGATTTCAGGACGGTATCCTGGTAGATCCCCGGGTGCTATCTCTGTGTAGAGCTATCTTCTTTCTGTGATTTTGTCTCTGTTGTAGTTGTTGTTATTCTTATTACCCTATGTTGCTTTATACTGTTTTATATATATATATATATATATATATATATATATATATATATATATATATGTTTATGACCGGTAGGGACCTGACCTTCCACGTCACTACTCGACCGAGGTTAGGCTTGGCACTTACTAGGTACCACCGTGGTGTACTCATGCCCTTTCCTGCACATGTTTTTCCGTGTGCAGATCCAGGTTCATCTGCTCAGCCATATCGTTAGCGAGACGAGGCGACTTTCGGAGACTTTGAGGTATATCTGTAGCGTCCGCGGACCGAGGAGTCTCTCTCTATCTCTTTCAGTTAGCTTTAGGTCTTTTGTACTCTCTGTTGACTAGATATTCTGGAGTTAGAACTTTATGTAAGCATTCTCAGCTTGTGATTTCGTAAGATTTCGGGTTTTGGGAGTTGTTCCAATTTTTGAGAACATGTATTGGTTTATGCCGAGCGACATCTTAAACGTTTCTATCTTTATTTATCTTCAGTTTTTATTGGTTTTTCCGCATTTCGTTTCTTTTCCGCAATTGCTAGGCTTACCTAGTCGTAGAGATACGTGGATGTTGAGCGTGCAAGTGAGTCTTATATTGTGACTGTTATGTCTATTATCATGTACTGTTCATGCTTAAAATGATATTTCTCTATGTTAAGCAAGTTTTATGATATTGTTGAGTATTTGATCATTGTTGAGTACTGACCTAAGTTGAGACTTATTTCATGGAATTAACTGTTGAAACGAGATTGGTTATTGTTGATTCCCTTGCCGGGATGTTATTGTTTCTATTGTTGATTCCCTTGCCGGGATGTTATTGTTCCATTGTTGATTCCCTTGCCGGAATGTATTATTTCTATTGTTTGGGTGAGGAAGAGTGTAAAGCATGAAGGGTGGTGTCGCGCACGATATTGTGAGTGAGTGTTAATGCACGAAGGGTGATGCCGTGCCGATATTGTGAGTGTTAATGCACGAAGGGTGATGCCGTGCCATGATTTGAGAGCTAATGCACGAAGGGTGATGTCGTGCCACGATTATGAGAGTTAATGCACGGAGGGTGATGCCGTGCCATTTCTGTTGTTTCTTATGGTGAGAACGAGATTAAAAGCACGAAGGGTGATGCCGTGCACGTGTTACTGTTTCATTATCCCTGTTGATACAAATATGGGGTTCATTATGCTTCTCTGTTGAATTACTATTAGATTTGATATTCCCCGCAGCATATTTCCCCTTTCCATCTTTATCTGTTATTTTCTGTTATTATTGTTCTGCTCGTATATGAATTAACTGCACATGTTTATATGGTTGTCGTGTCCTAGCCTAGTCACTACTTCGCCGAGGTTAGGCTCGACACTTACCAGTACATGGGGTCGGTTGTAATGATACTGCACTCTGCACTTTTTGTGCAGATTTCGGTGCTGGACCTTGTGAGTAGATTCGAGGTTGCTGCCTTCGGTCCATGGAGATCAAGGTAGATCTGCTGGCGTTCGCAGAGCCTGAAGTTCCCTTTCCTTGTTTTAGTTTCTTCAGTCTCTTCTATTTCGAGAACAGTTGTACTTCTTTCAGACTTATATTTGCAGTAAATCTTAGTCGTTCGTGAATTGTAACACCAGATCAGTTGGGGTAGTTATGTATTAGAATTGTTGGATTGCTATATCACTTCCGCATTTCATAATTATTTTGTTTTAGTTATTATCTGTTCCTGTTTGAGTTAATAATAATAGTAAAACTGTAATTATTGGCTTGCCTAGCTTTCACGAGTAGGTGCCATCACGACTCCTGAAGGTGGGAAATCCGGGTCGTAACAAACCCTCGATTTTGAATATAACACTGCCTGCCCAGATTTTACTCTTCGCGAACGCGATAGTGCCCTCGCGTTCGCGAAGCACAAACTGCCCTTGACCTGGAATTCCTCCTCCGCCAACGCGAGGACCTCCTCGCGAATGCGAAGCCTACGCCGATTGACCCTACACGAACGCGGTACGCTCCTCGCGAACGTGTAGGCTTATATGCCTGAAGCTCCAATGACTGTTGACTCTGTGCGAACGCGATGACCTGGTCGCGAACGCGTAGCCTTATTGTCATACACCTTCGCGAACGTGAAGAACAACTCAGCTGCTCTTTTCAAATGCCATACGCGAACGCGAGAGCCCTCTCGCGAACGCGATGAAGGAAATCTCTGCAACATCACACCAAAAAATCTGCCAACTTCTAAAGCCAAGAATTGATCAGTCAACCACCCGAAACTCACCCGAGGCCCTCGGGACCTCAACCAAACATACCAACACATCCCATAACATCATTCAAACTTAGTCGAACCTTCGAATCACTCAAAACAACATCAAAACACCAAATTACCCTCAGATTCAACCCCAAATTTGGCACACACGTCACAAATGATACTACGGACCTAGTCCAACTTCTGAAATTCCATTCTGACCCCGATATCAAAATTTCCACTGTCGAGCAAAATCGCCAAAATTCCAACTTTCGCCAATTAAAGCCAAATTCTGCCACGGACCTCCAACTCACATTTCGGACGCGCTCCCAAGTCCAAAATCACCTAACGGAGCTAACGGAACCATCAAAATTCAAATACGGGGTCGAATACTAAAAAGTCAAAACTTGGTCAAACCTTTCAAATTTAAAGCCTCTAGCTGAGACCATTCTCTCAAATCGATTTTGGATAACCTGAAAACCAAAACCTACGATTCACATAAGTCATAATACATCATACGGAGTTCCTCATGCCCTCAAACAACCGACCGAAGTGCAATTGCTCAATACGACAGGTCGGGTCGTTACAATTACAATACCGATCGAAGTTGGTCGGTTATTGTCGAATATATATATATATATATATATATTATATATAATATATATATATATATATATATATATTATATATATATATATATATATATATATATATATATATATATATGATAGTGTGTATATTGTTGCGGCCAAACGCACATGCAAGTATACGCGATCGTCAAGTAATAAAGTGACTAAAAGTCGGATGTCGAACCCACGAGGACTTGTGATTAATTATTAACTAAATTAGACTATCTTAATTATCTAAACAAGAATTAAACCTAGAAATTTTTGATTCTAAACTAATTAAATTAAGAAATATAAATAATGAACTTTGAACAGAGAAAGAGCAGATTTTTATGATATCAATGTAATGAAAACGATCTAGAGTTATGGGCTATGTAACATTCCTATTGTATTCTTCAATTGAATTGACTAACTAATTTATCTAGTTTATTGGTTAACAGGGTTAATATTGCTCATAAGAATTTCTCGAGTTCTTACTCGCCTATTCAAGCTAACCTAACTCCTATATGTCTATGAAATTAGAACTAACAAGAATGCATTTATAATTCCTGTAAATTAACCAAGCAAGGCAATTAGGTATATGTCTATCCTAACCGCGAATCCGTTCCCCGATGCCCAAGTTCAAGAACTTGCTCTACTCAATCTTATATGCAATTTAGAATTCCCACTTTCGAGTTCAATTCAAGATTCGTAGATAGTATTCAATTGGTGATCAAGCAATCAAATAATTAAGTGAAGGATTGAATAAATAAACCAATATGATAAACTAAGAAATCAAAATCAATATCCGAATAACAATAGTCATGAAAGAACCACAACCCTAGAACGTGAAGTTTAGATCCACATAGACATGGTAGCAAAACAACAAATCATACAAAGAAACATAAAAATTACTAAGTTTGATGGAAGAAAAGATGGAACTTGATGAATTCCGGCCTCCACGGCGGCTTTATGCTTGTGTTTTTCTCTCAAAAACGTCCTCACCCTCCAAAATAGGTTTTGGACCCCTTTTATACGAGTTGGAGGTGTGTAGGGCCAAAATAACCAAGTCCTAGACGAAATACGACAAGTCCCCGCTCCGAGTGTCCTGGCCAGCACCTAGCGTTGGCCCTGGCGCACAAAGCAGTAATGTTTTTCAATTTCACTTCAACAATGTAATTCCTCCTCTCTTCTTTTTGTCTTGCATTTGGGGGACAAAACCCAAAGGGTGTCCCCCTTTGTCTCCCTATATTAAATTCTTTTATTTTTCTTTCTTTTATTTCCGCGTTTTATTCAATTTTGCTTCAAATATCTTCACCTTCACCCTGATTTAATCCTACACAGTTAAAATATAATATTAAGCATAAAGTAATATAATTAATACTCAAAAGACGATTAAAAAGTGCTAGAATATGAGGCAACAATGGTTAAATATATGCATTTCTGACCGAACATCATATATATATATACACTATACTATACTATATGTACATCTTATACAACTTATATACTTTATACTTAGGGATTAAGGTTTCCATGAAGATATAACAGTCATAACTTTTCATATGAGTCAGCTTTCCCTCAGCCCTATCAGCACGTTTTCCTAGGTTCGATGCATAGCCCTTGGCATCTTTAGGTTTGTAACCCACTCACAAATCTGTCGTCTTTGTTCCAAAGTGAATGTGTAGCTGGCCATGGGTTGGACCACATTACCATTGTTCCCAGACTGCAGATGTAATTCAGGTCGCCTGCAATATTCATATAAGTCCAGTCTAGCCTTCGGGTTATCTATATATATATATATATATATATATATATATATATATATATATATATATATATATATATATATATATATATATATATATATATA